>NC_080658.1:305000-545000 GCF_027579445.1 Ammospiza nelsoni | reverse complement strand
GTGAGACCCCATGTGCAGGGTCTTGAGAGCTGGGGGGGCACCGTGAGATCCATGGGAACACCTCGGAGTCCATGGGGACAGCTCAAGATCCATGGGATCACTTTGAGATCCATGGGATCACCTCGAAATCCATGGGATCACCTTGAGATCCATGGGATCACCTCGAAATCCATGGGAACACCTTGAGATCCATGGCAACACCTTGAGATCCATGGCAACACCTCGAGATCCATGGCAACACCTCAGGATCCATGGCAACCACTCAAACTCCATGGGAACACCTTGACATCTGGGGGGGCACCTTGAGATCCACGGGAACACCTCGAGATCCATTGGATCACCTCAAGATCCACGAGAAAACCTCGAGATCCATGGGAACACCCCAAAACGCACAGCGCCACCTCACAGTGCTCGGGACCATCTCCCCCCAGCACCTCCGGGCGCAGGATCCCACCGGGGGTCCCTCCCTGTCCCCATTTCCCACACGTGGCGTACCCAGGACGATGGGTGCTGTGATGCCGGGGCTGTCCCCCGTCCCGCCGCCACGTTTGGTGTCCCCACACGTTCCCTGTCCCCAGGAGGACGGCTACGCCCGCGTGCTGCGTGCCCAGCTGGAGGCCACGCTCCGTGCCAGCCGCATGGTGGCCGTGTGCCAGTACAACGCCATGGCCGACGAGGACGTGGCCGCGCTGCAGCACTTCCTGCGCCGCCACGACATCCACGTCAAGTTCGTGCTCAACGAGGTGGGGCTGGGCCTCGGGGGGCTCGGGGGGTGTCCCAGGGCCCCAGGTCTCATGCCAGGCTCTGTCCCAGGTCGCCCGGCCGGTGCTGGCGCAGTCCAAGCTCAGGAATCTGCTGCCGCTGTTCGTGTGCAGGAACATCCTGCTGGTGAGCCCGGAGCCGCGGGCCAGGGAGATGCTGAGAGTGCTCAAGGGGGTGCCCCAGGTCATCCTGCTGGGTGAGAGCCTGCCCTGCTCCCCACGGGGCTGGGAGAGGGGGAATGGAATGGGAATGGGGGAATGGGGATGGGAATGGGGGAATGGGGATGGGAGTGGGGGAATGGAAATGGGAATGGGGGAATGGAAATGGGAATGGGGGAATGGAAATGGGAATGGGGGAATGGGAATGGGAATGGGGGAATGGAAATGGGAATGGGGGAACGGGGCTGGGAGTGGGGGAATGGAAATGGGAATGGGGGAATGGAAATGGGAATGGGGGAACGGGGCTGGGAGTGGGGGAATGGGAATGGGAATGGGGGAATGGAAATGGGAATTGGGGCACAGGGCTGGGAATGGGGATCCAGGGCTTGGGAGGCTCATCAGGACCGGGAATGGGAGCCCAGGGCTGGGAATGAGGCCCCTGGCAGAGCTGCATCCATGCAGACGGGGCAGGGCAGCCTGCAGGATCCAGCAGTGGGGCTCTGCGGTTCCATGCCCGGCTCCCTTTCCCAGGCGCCTGCATCGACGACACCATCCTGAGCCGGCAGGGCGTGGAGAGCGCGGCGCGGCTGCCGCCGCTGGAGGCGTCCCGGGGCCAGACGGTGGCGGCGCTGTCCGCGCTGCCCTCGCAGACCTGCTCCCTGCTCCAGCGCGGCCCCGCGCACCTGGCGGCGCTCCTGGAGCAGCGCGTCCGGCAGCTGCGGGGCGCGGGCGGGGCCGCGGAGCCTGCCCCGGGCCCGGGGAAACAGTGACACCGGGCACCGGGAACCGGCTCCTTCCCTGGCCACGGGAAACGGGGAGCCCCCCGGATGGGGGGCTGGAGGGTCATGGACACAATCCCCATGGGATTCTGCAGCTCCACGGAGAATTGGGGCGGGGGGTTTGGCACTGAGGGTCCCGTGCCCCCCCAGTCCCGCAGGGAGTCGTGGCCGTTCCCCCTGTGCTCCCTTGGGATCGTCCCAGCAGCGTTCCAGCTGTGGTCGTTGCAGCTGTGGTCGTCCCAGCTGTGGTCGGGGGTCTCTGGGAGCAGCCAGAGGAGCAGCAGGAGCGGGATGGGCCCTGCAGGGGGATTTGGGCATCCCCGGTGCCTTGGGGATGGGGCTGTGCTGTGGCACTGCCCCCGCCCCGGCTCCCTGTCCTGCCCATTAAAGTGTCCGTGTGGAGATGCCGAGGCCTCGTCTGTGATTTTGGGGGGTGGGCGGGGGTGGTCCTGCCCCCCGAGGGTGGGGGGAGAGGCCAGGGCTGCTCTGGGGGTCCGGGGGAGCAGAGCTGGGGCTGGGAGAGGGAAACGCCAGGGTGGGAATGCCCCGGGACCGCCTTGGAGCCCGGACACCCCCGTGGGTCAGGGATTGCCGTGGGATGATGATCCCGAGACCCTCAGGGATTGCCGAGACCCCCATGGGGTGCTGATTCCCGGGCTTTCCATGGGATAATCAGCCCCGAGACCCCCACGGGATGATGATGGTCCTGAGACCCCCGTGGGCTGCTGATTCCCGGGATGCCGGTGGGTCAGTGATCCCTGAGACCCCCGTGGGTCGGCAATCCCCAAGCCATGCACGGGATGATGATCGTGAGACCCTCGGACATCCATCCTGAGACCCCCGTGTGTCGGCGATTCCCGGGACCCCCGTGGGTCGGTGGTCCGTCCCTGGGACCCCCGTGCGGCGCTGCCTCTCCCCATCCCTTTCCCCGGGGCTGCTCTCGCTGGGGTCCGGAGCTGCCCCGGTTCCGCGCGGGCGCTCCCGGTGTCCCGGCGGCTCCCGGTGTCCCGTCTGTTCCCGGTGTCCCGGTGTCCCGGCGCTGGCCGCTCCCGGCGCTGGCGGCTCCGGTCCTCCACGGAGCAGGGGGCAGAGCCGAGCGGCTCCGGAGCGCCCTCCGTGTTCCGCTTCCTGCCGCCGCCGCCGCCGGGCAGGATGCGCCCGGCCCCCGCCGCCCGCCCGCCGCCCGCCCAGGTGAGCACCGGCACCGGCACCGGGGGAGGCTCCGGCCGGGCCCGCGACCCCCGGCCCCGCTGCCCCGGGGGGTGACACCGGCGCGGGGACGGCGGGATGGGCTGTGCCCCGCCGGGGGATGGAGAGCCGGGGGTACCGGCGCAGCCCCGCTCCGGTGCGAGGGGTCCGCGCCGATCCGCGGGAGGGAGCCGGGAGAGCCCCGGTGCCTCCCCCCGGAGCCGCCGTTACCGGTGCCGGGTTATCTGAGGCGGCGTGGCTGCCTGCCGGTGCCGTGGCTACCGTATCGGTACGGCGGTGGCGGTGCCGCGTTACCGGCACGGTGCTCACCGGCGCCGGGGCTTGGCCGCTGTCCCGGCGTTATCCCGGGATCCATCCTACGGCGGCGGCCGGGACCCATGGGTGCCCCGTTAGGGACAGCGCCAGGGGGGTGGCAAGGCCAGGAGACGCTTCCCGTGCCTCAGTTTCCCCCTCCGGAATGGCGAAGGGCAAAGGGAGCAAGCGCCGTGCCCGGAGGGCGAGCGGCCACACCGGCATTTGCAGGGCTCGGTGCCGGTCCTTGCACCGGTGTCATCCCCGGGCTGTGCCAGGCTGGCCCCGTGCTGCCCGGTGTTTGTACCGGTGTCACCCGGGGCTGTGCCAGGCTGGCCCCGTGCTGCCCGGTGTTTGTACCGGTGTCACCCGGGGCTGTGCCAGGCTGCCCGGTGTTTGTACCGGTGTCACCCCCGGGCTGTGCCAGGCTGGCCCCGTGCTGCCCGGTGTTTGTACCGGTGTCACCCGGGGCTGTGCCAGGCTGGCCGGTCCTTGTACCGGTGTCACCCGGGGCTGTGCCAGGCTGGCCCCGTGCTCGCCAGCCGTGGGGCGGCGGGGCCGGACTCTGGACCCGGACTGGGTGGCACAGCAGCCGCGGTGACGCCGCCGGGTCAAAGGCTCCGGCTCACGCAGAAGTTTCTGGGTGCCGGCGGCGCTGCCATGCGGAGCCCCCCGCGGGCCGGGCACGGGGCCGTCCCCGCGCTCCCCGCTGCCGGCGGGGCTGCCGGGGCCGGCCCCGAGCGCCCTGACCGGCCGTGCCCTCCCCGCAGCGGCTCCCGCCGTGACGGCCGAGCCCGGAGCGGCTCCACAGCCCCGTCGGGAGCGCGGGCCCGGCCCGGTGCCCGCCGCCCCCTCTGCTCGCCGGCCATGGGCAGCCACGAGAAGGACCCGAGCTCCCCGAAAGGGGCCCTGTCCCGCTCCAACAGCACCGTGTCCTCCAAGCACAGCAGCGTGCAGCAGGTCGGAGGGTTTGCACCTGGGTTTGGGGGCTGTGGGTACCGAATGTCCCTGCCTGGGGACAAGGTGGGCAGCGGCCCGTGGTGCTCAGGGACCCCCGCGCTGCCCCCTGTGCCCGCAGGGCTCGGAGAGCTGGGAGGTGGTGGAGGAGCCGCGGGGCAGCCCCGGGCAGCAGCCGCAGCGGCACGAGGGGTACCTGCTCAAGAAGAGGAAATGGCCCCTGAAGGGCTGGCACAAGGTAACGGGCACAGCTGGCACCAGGAGCCGCGATCTGGCAGGGTTTGGGCAGGGGGAGCTGGCTCTAGGGGCTGCTGTCTGCTCCCCCTCCCCAAACAAACCTTTCCCCTCCATCCCCAGCGGTACTTCGTGCTGGAAAACGGGATCCTGAAATATTCCACCACGCGCCAGGACGTGAGTGTGTGCCCAGGCTGTGCCCACGCAGCCTCCCCGGGGGCTCAGGGCTGGGGACACCCCTGAGGAGGGGGCTCCGTGCCCTGACAGGCGTCCCTGGGCTCCCCAGGTGCTCAAGGGCAAGCTGCACGGGGCCATCGATGTCCGTCAGTCCGTCATGTCCGTCAACAAGAAGGCGCAGAGGGTCGACCTGGACACGGAGGACAACATTTATCACCTCAAGGTGCCGCCGGGAGGCTGGAGCTGGGGTGGGACGGGGTTGGGGCCATCAGGCGGTGTCCCGTCCAACGCGGCCCTGTCCCCAGATCAAGTCCCCGGAGGTGTTCTCCAGCTGGGTGAGCAGCCTGTGCTCCCACCACCACGGCGAGCGGCCGGGGCCGTGTCCCCCGGGGGGCTCCACGGGGACCAGCACGCAGGTGGGTGACAGCTGGGGGCGACGGCGCCGGGCAGGGCCTGGGCAGGTGGCTCCTGACACGAGCGATGCCCTCTGTGCCCGCTGCAGGGCCAGTGGACGCGGATGCTGCCCTCGGGCAGCGCCCCTGCCCTGTCCACGCTGGCCAGCTCCCGCGACAAGGTGAACGCCTGGCTGAAGGACAGCGAGGGGCTGGAGCGCTGCTCGGCCGGTGAGCGGGGCCCCAGGGGGCTGTGGGGCCGGGCAGGGTCCCCGTGGGCCCCCCTGACCCCCGTGCCCCTGGCAGAGCTGTCGGAGTGCCAGGCCAAGCTGCAGGAGCTGACGGGCATGCTGCAGCACCTGGAGGCCCTGCACCGCATCCCCTCGGCCCCGCTCATCTCCGGCGGCCAGGTGAGAGGGACGGGTGGGTGAGAGAGGGGGTCCCGGGCCCCCCTTCCTGGGGAGGGTCCGGCTGCAGCCCCTCCTGTCCCTCACAGCCCTCAGCTGCCACGGAGAGGCCCAAGAAGGGCCGGAGGAGCACCAAGATCTGGTGCACGCAGAGCTTTGCCAAGGACGACACCATCGGCAGGGTGAGGGTGAGCTGGACCCCCGCCCCGAGCTCTGCCCGGGCACGGAGCCCCCGGGAGAGCCCCCTGAGCGCCGTGTCCCCGCAGGTGGGCCGGCTGCACGGCTCTGTCCCCAACCTGTCCCGCTACCTGGAGGCGCCGCAGAGCCAGCTGCCCTTCAGCGTGCCGCCGGAGTACAGCCAGCTGCAGCGCAGCTTCTGGGTGCTGGCGCAGAAAGGTGCGGGCTCCCGGGGGTCCCGGGGCGGGTTCGGGGTGCCGGGGCTCAGCCTGACCGCCCCGTGTCCCCCCACAGTGCACGGCTCGCTCAGCAGCGTGGTGGCGGCGCTGGTGGCCGAGAGGGCGCGGCTGGAGGAGATGCGGCGGGCGCTGGACCGGCAGGGCCCGGCCCCACGGCCCGGCAGCGCGGGCACGGCCGGGGTGAGGGGCTGGGGGGCTGCTCCGGGGGTCCCGGTCCCTGCCAGCCCTGTCCTGGCACGGCCGGGGTGAGGGGCACGGGGGCTGGGGGCTGCTCCGGGGGTCCCGGTCCCTGCCAGCCCTGTCCTGGCACGGCCGGGGTGAGGGGCTGGGGGGCTGCTCCGGGGGTCCCGGTCCCTGCCAGCCCTGTCCTGGCCGGGGGTCTCGGCTCAGCCTCGCCCTCCCCGCAGCCCGCCCTGCGCCGCTTCCACTCGCTGTCCGTCTCCTCCGACACCACCCTGGACTCCTTCGCCTCGCTGCACCCGGATGAGGTCAGGGGTGGGAAGGGGCGCTCCGGGGGTGCTGTGGCCCCCCCCGAGGTGGCGCTGAGCCCGTGGCTGTGCCCGCAGCCGGACGCGCTGCCCGCCAAGGGCCGGGAGCAGCAGCTCTCCAACCGCAGCATCGTCTCGCTGGCCGACTCGCACACCGAGTTCTTCGATGCCTGCGAGGTTTTCCTCTCGGCCAGCTCGTCTGAGAACGAGGTGAGGGGCTCGGGGGGCTCTGCTGGTTGGGGGGCTGTGCTGGCTGGGGGGCTCTTTACTGGTGAGGGGCTCTGCGGACCCCCCGCCACCCCTCGCTGCTCCGGGTTCATCTGTGCCCTCTCTCTCCCCCGTCCCACCTCATTAGCCGGTCCAGAAGCCCCTCCCGGTGTCCCCCCCAGCCCCCGGATGTCCCCCGCTCCCCCCCGCAGCCCCCTTCCTCCCCGCTCTGGGGGTCTCCGCAGTCTCTGAGCCCGGGGACGGCTCCGGTGCCGCCCCCGCCGCTGCTCCCCGATCCCGACACCCCCATCCCACGATCCCGGGGCTCCTCCCACCCTTCCGGGGGGGCCCTTCCCGGTAGCGCCCCGCCCGCCCCCTCCGTGGGGTCTCCCCCGCGTCCCCCCGGGACCCCCGAAGCCGCCGACGGTCCCTGCGCCCCCCCAGCCCTCGGAGGACGAGTCGTGCATCAGCGAGGTCACCACCAGCGTCTGCGAGGAGAACACGGAGCCGGGGGGGCCGGGCCGCCCCCCGACAGGTACGGAGAGCACCGGGGGGGGGACGTGGCTCGGGGACATGAGGGACTTTGGGGACAGGGTGGGCACTGGGAGGCTGAGGGCACGGGAGGTGGCAGGGCTCAGGGGACACTGGGAGTCTGGGGGACGTGAGGGGACTCGGGGAGTTTGGGGATTTCGGGAAGCCCAAGGACGTGTGGGGACAGGGAGAGTCTGAGGATTTTGGGGACACGGGGAGGGCACCGGGGAGGGCACCGGGAGAGCACCGGGGAGGGAGCGGGCACCGGCGGAGGAGCGGGACGGGGGAACGGGGCGAGGGGCGGCTCTGTCCCCCGACAGGGGGAGCACGGGACGGGGGAGCGGGGCGAGGGGCGGCTCTGTCCCCCGACAGGGGAACACGGGACGGGGAACCGAGGCGGAGGCGGCTCTGCTCCCCGACGGCCCCGGGCATTGGGGGGCTCCGTCCCAGCGGCCTCTGCCCGGCAGGAGCGGAGCGCCCGGGGCCGCCGGCGGAGCCGCCGCCGCTGGAGCCGCCGCTGGAGCTGCCGGGGCCGGACCCGCGGCGGAGGAGCCGCCTGCCCGCGCCCCCCGCGCCCTCGGGGGACGTGAGCCTGTGGGGGCTCCTGCGGAGCAGCGTGGGCAAGGACCTGTCCCGCGTGGCGCTGCCCGTGCAGCTCAACGAGCCGCTCAACACCCTGCAGCGCCTCTGCGAGGAGCTGGAGTACAGCGAGCTGCTGGACAGGGCCAGCCGCGCCCGCGACCCCCGGCAGCGCCTGGTCAGGGGGCACCGGGGACACCGGGGGGGAACCGGGACAGCAGGGGGAACCGGGACACCGGGGGCAAAGGGGACACCGGGGGGGAACCGGGACAGCGGGGGCAAAGGGGACACCGGGGGGGAACCGGGACAGCGGGGGGAACTGGGACACCGGGGGCAAAGGGGACACCGGGGGGGAACCGGGACAGCGGGAGGAACTGGGACACCGGGGGCAAAGGGGACAGCGGGGGCAAAGGGGACACCGGGGCAAAGGGGCACCAGGCGGCAAAGGGGACACCGGGGGCAAAGGGGACACCAGGGGGCAAAGGGGCACCAGAGGGAACTGGGACACCGGGAGGCAAAGGGGCACCGGGGGGAGCCGAGATATCGGGGGGCACTCGGGGACACTCAGGGTTATGTGGGAACAGGAAGAATTTGGGGATTTTGGGGACACGGGGGACCCAAAGTCACGTGGGAAAAGGGGGAATTTGGGGATTTAGTGAGCTCAGAGGTGCTTGAGGACACACGGCTCTCCTGGGACTTGTGGGAATGGGGAAGGGCGCAGTGCCGGGCGTGGTGACAACGTTGTGGTGGCCATGGTGACACGGTGACACGGTGACAGGTGTACGTGGCCGCCTTCGCCGTGTCCGCCTATGCCTCCACCTACTACCGGGCGGGCAGCAAACCCTTCAACCCCGTGCTGGGCGAGACCTACGAGTGCGTGCGGCCCGACCGCGGCTTCCGCTTCATCAGCGAGCAGGTGGGCACGGGGAGGGTCCTGGGGGGCTCCACGAGCTGGGCGGGGCGCTGGCATGTCCCTCCTTGTCCCCACAGGTCTCCCACCACCCTCCCATCTCCGCCTGCCACGCTGAGTCTGATAATTTTGTCTTCTGGCAAGGTGAGAGCATTGGGCACTGGGAGGGTCCCACCAGGGTGGGGGAACTGGGGGGGTCTCGCCTCATCCTCCTCCTCCTCCTCTTCCTCCTTCTCCTCCTCCTCCAGACATGAGGTGGAAGAACAAATTCTGGGGCAAATCCCTGGAGATCGTCCCCATGGGCACCGTCAATGTCCAGCTGCCCAGGTGAGACCCCAGCCCCACAGAGGGGCGCCCCCATATCCCCACCCCCGTGTGCCCCCTGCCCTCCGTGCCCACCCACGAGGGCGCTGCCCGCAGGACCGGGGACCACTACGAGTGGAACAAGGTGACCACGTGCATCCACAACGTGCTGAGCGGGCCGCGCTGGATCGAGCACTACGGCGAGGTGCTGATCCGCAACACGCGCGACGCCTCCTACCACTGCAAGCTCACCTTCTGCAAGGTGTGCCCCGCCCCTTCCTGCCCGGGCCCCGCCCATGCTGCCCTCACCCCGCCCAACTGCCTTATCATGGCCTGACCCCGCCCCTCATGTGTTATCATGGTCTGGCCCCGCCTCTCTGCGTTATCATGGCCTGACCCCGCCCCACTGTGTTATCATGGCCTAGCCCCGCCCCCTCAGGTGTGGCCCCACCCTATCACTGAATTGGTAATTAAACACTGTGTTGTTGCCCCGCCCCTTGTCTGGCCTCACCCCTCACTTATGGCTCCACCCCTTCCCATTAGCCCTGCCCTTTCCCCAGTGACCCCGCCTCCTTTGTGCCCCGCCCTCTCCCAATTACTCTCCTGGCCCCACCCTTTTCCCAGTAGCCCCGCCCTTTCCAAACGACCCCACCCATCATAGCCCCGCCCTTTCCCATTGACTCCACCCTTTCTAGAAGCTTCCACCTATCACTCATTGCCCCTCCCTTTTCCAATAGCCACACCCTCTCCCAGTGACCCCACCCTTTCCCAGTGTCCACGCCCTTTTCCAATTACTCCGCCCTTTCCAGAAGACTCCTCCTCATGGCCTCAACCTTTTCCTATGGCCCCTCCCTTTCCCAATGGCTCCGCTGAATTCCAGAAAGCTCCTCCCATCACTCCCGGCCCCACCCTTTTCCCAATAGCCCCACCCTTTCCTAGGACCCCACCCTTCCCCTATGACCCCACCCTATCATAGCCCCTCCCTCTCCCCATCGCCCCACCCTTCCCATCGGCCCCGCCCTTTCCCGGTGCCCCCGCCCCACTGTCCCGGTGCCGCCGCAGGCCCGGTACTGGGGCGCGGGGGCCAACGAGGTGCAGGGCGCCGTGCTGAGCCGCGCCGGGACGGCCGTGGAGCGCCTGGCGGGCAAGTGGCACGAGGGGCTGCGCCGCGGGCCCGCGCCGGGCCAGTGCGTCTGGAAAGCCAGTAAGGACCGGGGGGCAGCGCCCGGGGGGGTGCCCTGCCTTTGGGGGGCTCTCTGACCCCCCCACGCCCCCGCGCAGACCCCATGCCCCGCGACCACGAGAGGAGCTACGGCTTCACGCAGTTCGCGCTGGAGCTGAACGAGCTGACGCCGGAGCTGCGCCGGGTGCTGCCCTCCACGGACACGCGGCTGCGGCCGGACCAGCGGTCAGCAGCGCCCCGGGGCCGGGCCGGGCCGGGCCGGGGGTCTCTGCCGCGTCCCGGGGGTCACTGCCGCGTCCTGGGGGGTCACTGCCGCGTCCCGGGGGTCACTGCCGCGTCCTGGGGGGTCACTGCCGTGTCCCGTGTCCCCGCAGGTACCTGGAGGAGGGGAACGTGCCGGCGGCCGAGGCGCAGAAGCGCCAGATCGAGCAGCTGCAGCGCGACCGGCGCCGCGTCATGGAGGAGAACAACATCACCCACCAGGCCCGCTTCTTCAGGTCAGGGGGGCTCTCAAGGGGGCTGGGGACCCCCGGGTCAGGGGGTGGGGAGGCCTTCTGCGGGTCCTGAGGGCAGCCCTGGGGTCAGGGGGGCTCTCAGGGAATGGGAACCCCCCCCGGGAGTCCCAACCGTGCCCCCCGCCCGGTGCCAGGCGTGTGACAGATGCCAGTGGCAAGGAGTCGTGGGTCACCAACCACACCTACTGGAAGCTGCGCCTGGACCCCGGCTTCTCGCACCTGGACAGCGCAGTGCTCTGGTAGCCCCCCGAACCCGGGGGGTGCTGAGCCCCCCAGCCCCTCGCAGCAGCGCCCAGCAGCGGGGCAGGTCCCCCCAGCACTGGGGGTGCAGAACCCCCCCACACCCCTTTCCGAGCCATTTTGCCGCTGTTTCAGTAAAACTGTGATGTAAAAATGGGAGGGGGGCACTGGCAATGCCTCCCCCCGCCCTGGGGCAGAGCCTTGGGGACACCTGAGGCACTTTGGGGCAGGGGCTGGCGGTGCCCCCCTGCCCTGGGGGCACAGGGTGATAAGGGGGGGGTTCAGGGGGTCGCAGGGTGCCCGCGGGCGGGAAGACCCCACTGCCCCCCCCCCCCAAATTGTGCACAGGGGCTGCTCAATAAAGGCTGTGAAGAGTTGGGGTGTGCAGAGAGCTTCCTTCTCCTCCCCACACATGATTACCTCTGAGGGGCTCAGGACCCCCTCCCAAATCAGGCTGGGGACCCCCAAGCCCTCCACCCCCCCCCCCCGTGCCTCAGTTTCCCTCCCCACACGCGCAGAACTGCCCAGAGCCGTGTCCCGCAGTGCCCCCTTTATTGCGATATGCTGCTGCCCCCCGCCCCACACCGGCCGCGGGGGGGGGGCTCAATAAATACTTCAGCATTGACCCCCCTCCCTTAAAAACCACCCACGCCAAAAAACCCCCTCCCCACCGTCCCCTCCCCACCGTCCCCTCCCCGCCGTCCCCTCCCCGCCGTCCCCGCGACCCCTCCGGGTGGCACCGGGGGCTGATTGTCAGGATCTGTGGGGCTGGGGGGGCGCACAGGACCCAGGTTTGGGGTCCCGGGGGTCTCTGGCCCCTCGCCGCCCCTCAGGTGCCGTAGTAGCCGTAGTAGCCGCCGTCGGGGAGCGGCTCCTTGTCGTAGCTGTCGCCGTTGCGGGGCGGGGGGGAGCTCTCGGTGCTCGAGGGGTACGGGGACACGCGGCGCCGCTTGCACTCGTAGAGCCCCGAGTCCGAGCAGTCCCCGGCGGCGGGGGTCTCGCCGGCCCAGCCCTGCAGCTCCTTGCCCTTCTCCTCGCGGGGCTCCCGGTACCAGCCCGGGCCCGCGGCGCCGCCCTTGTGGCCGAGCTGCGCGGGGCTCCAGCCGCCCCCGAAGCCGCCCGGCGCCTCGGGGTAGTAGGGCAGGGCGGGGTGCGGCGCGGGGGGCAGCGGCGGCAGCGCTTTCACCCCGTAGGGCAGCGCTTTGCCCCCGCCGTAGCCGCCCTCGAAGCCGCCGTAGTCCAGCGCGCCGGGGCCCGGCGGCGGCTGCGGGGGGAAGAACCAGGGCGGGGGGTCCTTGGGGGGCAGCGGCAGCGCGGCCGCGCCCCGCTCGCCCCCGAAGAAGCGGCCCGGGGGCAGCGGGAGCTGCTCGGGCAGGAAGGGCTGGAAGCGCGGCAGCAGCTGCGGGCAGCCCGGAGCCTCGGGCGGGGACGGCGTCAGGCGCTCGCTCTCGGGGCCCGGGTACATCCTGGGGAGGGGGACACGGTGGGGTTGGGGGGCTGCTGCTGCCGGTGAGGCCGGGGGGGCACGGGAGGGACGGGGGGGGGCGGCACTCACGA
Source organism: Ammospiza nelsoni (assembly GCF_027579445.1). NCBI lineage: Eukaryota > Metazoa > Chordata > Aves > Passeriformes > Passerellidae > Ammospiza > Ammospiza nelsoni. Next base: position 532,705 of record NC_080658.1, on the reverse strand, counting down.
GTCAAAGTTGTCCCGGAATCCTTTGGCGAAGGGGTTGTGGTCGATCTTCAGCTGCGTGATCTGGGGGGACGTGGATTTTGGGGGGCTTGTCCCTCCTCCGGGGTGTCCCTCCCGCTGTCCCTTTCCCCCATCCCACCGGAATGCCGCCCTTTGCCCGGGCAGGGGGCGCTGGGGGGCTGAAGGGGTTCGGGATGGGGGTACTGGGATGTGGGGGGGGGTCCTGGGGAGGTAATGCGGAATCCGGGGGAGACTGAAGGGATCAGGGGCAGGGTCTGGAAATCTGAGGGGGTCTGAGGGCACTGGGAGGCCTCGGGGATGCTGAGGGGATGCAGGGGGAAATCCTGGGATGCTGAGGGGATGCAGGGGGATGTCTTTGGGATGCTGGAGGGATGCAGGGGGAGGTCCTGGGATGCTGTGGGACGGTTCTGGAAGTGATGGTGGGATGCTGAAGGGACCAGGGGGTGGTTCTGGAAGTCTCAGGGGACGCAGGTGGCACCGGGAGGCCTCGAGGATGCTGAGGGGATGCAGGGGGAGATGCTGGGATGCTGAGGGGGTGTACCTGGGGTCCCAGGGATGCTGCAGCCCGGGCTGCTGGCAGAGGGGGCAGCCTGGCCGAGGCCAGGGGGGTTCCCTGATGCTGCTGGGCGATTAACGGGGCTGCTCCGGGGGCGGGTTTGGGTCGCTGTGGTGGCACCGGGATACCCCAGCTGGTTTCTGGGGGGACGCTGGGGGGGTCGCTGGAGTTTTTCTGCTGTTGGGGGGTTTTTGGGGGCTGCATGCTGGGGGCTGGCAGCGGGTCCCACACTCACGTCGGCGTTCTGGTAGGCGGTGACGGCGATGAACTGCGTCTCGGGGAAGGCGAAGGTGTGGGTATGTGGGGAGGGGTACCCGTCCTCCCCCTCGCCCTCCTTCACCTCCGTGACGTGCAGCCGCGGCTGGTACTTGTGCAGCGACTGCAGCACGATCATCTGCGGGGTGAAACGGGACGGCCAGCGGTCAGGGGGGGTCCCGGCGAGCTGCCCGGGCGGCGGGACCCTCCCCTCACCTGCCCCACGTTGTTGGAGGCTCCCTTGTTGTTGGTGAGCTTCAGCTTGCCGAAGGACACCTCCTGGCGCATCCAGTGCGCGCCCGTGTTGGGCGAGTCGGGGTGCAGGTACAGGCGGTTCCCTGGGGGGGGACGGCGGCGTCACCCCCGCCCCGGCGGGGCAGGAGGGTGAGCAGGAGGAGGAGGAGGAGGGGATGAAGGCCCGTACCTGGCACGCTGCCCTCGGCCTTGCCGCACTGCACCCACTTCCCGCCCTGGTAGCGCCAGTGGTGCTGGTCCACCAGCACCACGTCCACGCAGACGCTGTAGTGCGCCACGGGGTTGAGCCCCGAGAGGCTGAAGCTGAGGAAGGGGAACATTCGCCTGGGGAGGGGACAGAGGCACAGACACCGTCAGCCCCCCCGCCCGGCCCTTGGGCAGGGGGCGGTTTGGGTGGGACGGGTGTGATGGGGAAACTGAGGCAGGCGGTGCCCACCCCCCTCCCGCGGCGGTGCCCGTGGGCAGCTGAGTGACCCCGGCAGCTGGGGGCTGCTCTGGGGCCGAGCCCCCCCCGGCATCTCCCTCCCCCTCCCCAGGCACCTTCCGGATCGGAAACCAACACCGCTGCTATTTCGGGCTGGGCGCCAGCCCGCGCCAAGGGCAGGAAGGGGACACGGTGGCACCGGGGGGGACCACGGGGTGGCAGCTGCCACCCCCCCGGGCTGCCCCCCGTGTGTCCCCTCAAACCGCGCTGGGAGAGCTCTGCTCGCTGCTCTGGCCCTCGTGGGGACTCAGCCCAGCGGCCCCAATGTGCCCAGTGTCCCCAGTGTCCCCAGGAGCCCCGGTGTCTCCACCGTCCCCAGTGTCCCCAGGAGCCCCGACAGCCCCCCAGTAGTCCCAGTAACCCCCAGTGTTCCCAGTGGCCCCAGTAGCCACAACAGCCCCCAGTAGCACCAGTAACCCCAACAGTCCCAGTGCCCCCAGTGTCCCCAGTAACCCCCAGTAGCTCCAGTGTCCCCAATATCCCCCAGTGTCCCCAATGTCCCCCAATATCCCCCAATATCCCCCAGTGTCCCCAGTAGCCCCAGTGTCCCCAGTGGCCCCAGTGGCCCCAATATCCCCCAGTAGCCCCAGTGGCCCCAGTGGCCCCAGTGTCCCCAATATCCCCCAATATCCCCCAGTGTCCCCCGTAGTCCCAGTAGTCCCAGTAGCCCCAGTGGCCCCAGTGGCCCCAGTGGCCAGCTCAGGTTGCGTGTGGGCACCGGTTCAGCCCCCCCGCGGCTCCCGGCCATGGAATTTTGGCAATTTCTGGATCCCCGATGGCCGGAGCTGGACACTGACCCCCCCCCCCCTTGCTGTCCGGCCACCCCGTTAATGTCACCCCCCGCAGAAAGCCACCAGGGCCCCCCCCAGCTCCCTGTGTGTGGGGTGTCCCCCAACGCCCACCCCCAGTTCCTGAGGGGAGGGGGCGCACCGGGGGAAATGGGGGTCCGGGCCCTGCCCCCCGCAGGAAGCGGGGCCGGGGGAAGAGCAGTGGAAAGGAAAGTCAGCGGGTGGAGGCTGACTCAAAATTGCCCTTGCGAGACAGTGGGGAATAGAAAAAGAAAGAAAGAAAGAGAAGAAAAATAGAAAGAGAAAGAATAAAAACGAGGAGAAAAGAAAAAAAAAAAAACCAGAAAAGTTAAAGAGAAGAAAACGAAGATTAAGAAAAAAAAAAAAAAGGGGGGGGGGAGAAGGAAGATAAAATAGAAAAAAAAAAGAAGAAAAGGGAAGAGAAAAATGAAAAATAATGAAAAAAGAAGAGGAAAAAATGAGGAATCAGAAGGAGAAGAGAAAGAAGGAGAAGATAAAGACTAAAAACAAGAACACGAAAATAGTAAGAATAAGAATAAAAAGAGGATAAAGAAGACGATAGACAAGATAAAGATAAAGATAAAAAGAGAAGCAAAAAGAGAAAGAAGCGGGGCCAGCAGCAGCTGCACGTGCTCAGGACCGAGGCTGGCCCGGCGCATCCCGGGCTCCCCCCGGCTCCCCCCGGTCCCCGCAGGGACCGTCCCGCGGGCTCGCATCCCCTCCGCAGCGAGCACAGGGGGGTTCCAGCCGCCGATCACAAATCGCCTTCAAACCGCACCGAAAACCACCCGGGAGCTGCGAGCCGAGCCTCGGCCGGGCCGCGCTCCCAGCGCCCCGCTGCAGCAGCCGCAGCTCTGCAGAGGAACAAAACAGCGTTTTTGCTGTTTCGGGCTGGTTTTGTGCGCCTTTCGCTCCCACGGCGCGTTCCCCGCTGCCAGCCGAGCCCCGGCGCTCACACGCTGCGGGCAAACCAGGGCGGGGGCAGCGCCCCAACCGCGCCCGCCTTTATTTTTAACCCCGAGCCCGAGCCCCGGCCCGCTCCGCTCCCCCGGGCCCGGTGCTGCGGTCTGGGGGTGCCCACCCCTCAAAGGCACCGCGGGTCGCACCCTCGGGCTTGTCCCGGTGCGAACTGCTCGGTTCGGGCAGTGGGGACACCGAGGGGACACTGCGGGGGACAGCTGGGGACAGCTGGGGACACTGCGGGGCTGGGGACACCGGGGGGACACCGAGGGGACACTGCGGGGGACAGCTGGGGACAGCTGGGGACACACGGAGGGTGGGAGCCAAGGAGGGCTGGGGGCTCCAAGCCCCCGGCAGAGCCTCCCCAGCCCCCGGCAGGCCTCAGGGGGCTGTGGCTTCCTGAGCTTCCCCCTCATCCTCATCCTCATCCTCATCCTCATCCTCATCCTCATCCTCATCCTCATCCTCATCCTCATCCTCACCCGGCGGCAACGCGGGGACGGCAGGAGCCACCGGGGCTGCGTGGGACACGGGGACACAGGGCACGGGACAAGGGACACGGGGACAGGACACGGGACAAGGGACAGCCCCCGCTCCATGGCGGGCACAGGGCTAGGGCTGGGTGACATGGCAGGGTGGCACAGCAATGCACAGCACGGTGACATGGCACAGTGGTGACGCACCAATTCATGGCACGGTGACACGGAGCAGCTGCTGGACGTGGCACGGTGACATGGCACGGCTGCTGGACGTGGCGTGATGACATGGCACAGTGGTGACACAGCAGTGCATGGCACAGTGACACGACATGGCTGTTGGACACGACATGGTGACACGACACGACATGGGGACACGGCACGGTGACATGGCAATGCACGGTGACATGGCCATGCACGCCGTGGTGCCACAGCACGGTGGCACAGCTGGACGAGTCCCAGTGGCACCCGCTGGCACTGCTGCGTGGCACGGCACATCTGCACAGCACAGCTGCACCGCCCGTGTGGGTGACAGGGCACGGCCAAATGTCACAGCGCAGCAGGACACGGTGACGAGTCACAGCATGTCTGCGCCAACCCCGCCGAGCTGCCAGCCTGGCACTGCGTGTCCCCAGCCCGGGGTGCCATCCCAGTGTCCCCAAAGGCGCTGCCACCTCTGGGGTCCCTGCTCCTGCACGGCCACCCCTCAAATCAAAGCCACTTTGTGTCCCCGAGGCCACCCCAGTGTCCTCTCTGAAGGCAAAGCCGTCCCTGGTGTCCCCAAACGCAGAGAGAGCCCCTGCACCCCCAAATGCAGCCTGAGCCACCCCCAGGTGCAGGGACAGCCCTTCTGTGTCCCCAGGGACAGGGACAGCCCCTCGTGTGCCCTGGAAAGGCAAAGTCAGGCCCTGTGTCACCCAAAGCACAGGCCCAGCCCTTTGTGCCACCCCAAAAGCCAAAGACGGGCCCTGTGCCACCCCAAAGAGCAGTGCCACCCCAAAGGGCAGTGCCAGCCCCGGCAGGAATTCCCCGTGCCCGGCGAGTCCTGGGGGCTTCCGCAGGAATCCTGCCCTGCTGAGCCCCGAGAGTGACGGGGGACACAGCGGGGACAGGGATGGGGACAGGGATGGGGACAGGGATGGGACAGGGATGGGACAGGGATGGGACAGGGATGGGGACAGGGATGGGACAGGGATGGGACAGGGACAGAGATGGGACAGGGATGGGGACAGGGATGGGGACAGGGACAGGGACAGGAGTGAGAAACCAGCCGGGGACTCTCTGCACGGGGGGGATGGCCCAGGACAGGCCGGGGTGGCCCAGGCTGGCCCGGGACAGCAGGAACGGCGCCAGCAGGGTCAATCCCAGGCCTGGCCAGCCTCGCCCCAGTGCCACCGTGTCCCCCCCAGCCTCAATTCCCCCGGGGGTCCTGCACCCATCAGTGCTGAGGAACGGGCGGGATGGGGCTACAGACCCATAGCGGGATGGGACCGTGTGCCCTCCGTGCCCCCGAGCCCCCAGCCCGGGGTTTGGGGTCCCGTTTGGGGCTCACATCCCCCCGAGCCCCCAGCCCGGGGTTTGGGGTCCAGGTCCCCCCCCGGGTCCCGTTTGGGGCTCACGCCCCCCCGAGCCCCGCCGGGCTTTTCCTGTCTCAGCAGCGCTGCAGCCCGGCCCTGCACGCTGCACAGCAGCTCAGGGCCGGGGAAACGAGCGGATGTTCTGTGGCTCGGCTTTGACGCTTTCCCCGGGCCGGGCTCGCCTGAGCCCCCCCTGCACCGAGCAAACCCCCCCAGACCGCAGCCCCTCCGTGCTGGGGATGGGAAAAACCCCAAAATCGGTGATTTCAGGGTGGGAGAGAAAAGCAGAGGTGCAGCGGGGCACGGGGTGGGATTTGTGGGGCCACCCCAATTTCCAGACCCTCGGCTCCGGCTCTGACACGGCAGGGAGGGCACGGCCCCGGCGCCCAGCTGGGAAAGAGAGCAGAAAATGGGGGAAAAAAGCGGAATTTCAGCACATTCCTGCAGGGCCTGAGGCGTGGCGGGTGACAAACAGCAAAGTGGGGGTGTCCGCCCCCCCTGCCACCCCCTGGGGACGCGTCCCCCGCTCCGTGCCGGGCTCGGAGCGTCCCCGGGCTGGGCCGTGCCAAACCAAGCGGCCCTAACGCGTTTAGACTGGCGGCACATCCAGCAGGTCAGGCTCGGCATCGAAGTGACACCGGCTGTGTGCGGCCGAGGGGGGGCTCGGAGGGACCCCTGGGCTGGGCAGGGGGCAGCAGGGGCTGGGGGAGGCTGTGCCAGCTGCTGAGGGCGCACAGAGGGGGGTTCAGCCCTTGCTCCCCCTCGGCTCGGGGTTTTGGGGCCCCTCGGGGTGATCTGGGGGCGGCAGGGCTGTGCGTGATCCCTGCCGTGATCCCACTGCAGGGAGACCCCAAAGCGCAGCCCAGGGTGGGTTCTCCTCCTCCTCATCCTCATCCTCATCCTCATTCTCATCCTCATTCTCATCCTCATCCTCACCCTCATCCTCATCCTCATCCTCATCCTCATCACCCCAGTGTGGGGCTGAAGGGCGGGGTTACATTTTGGGTTCCCCTTGCTCCACATCGTGGCAACTCCGTGGGCCTGTGTGGCACACAGACCCCCCGGATTGGGGTTTGGCAGAGCCCCCAAAGCCCCCCGATGCTCCCCAGCCCCAGAACGCGCAGCCCAGCGCGGAGGGCACAGCCAGTGCCCGCTGTGGCGGCACCAAGGGCGGTGTTGGCAGCCAGGACGTGCCCAAAGCGCTGCCCCGTCCCTGCTCACGGAGCTCGGGGGGTTCCCAGCCCGGAGCGGGGACAGGGAGGGGACAGGGGGGCGTCGCCCGCGGCGCTCGGGGGCGGCAGCGGCTCCTCCGCACTTGTTGCAGCGCCCGGCTCCGGATCCGGCCCGTGGGCTGGCGCCGGATCAAAGCTGCCCGCGGGCCCCTGGCAGCGCCACCGCCTCTGCCACCTCCTGACACCGAGGGTCCGACCCCCTGTCCCTCCCGGTACGGCTGGGGACGCCCCCAGACCCTTTTCTGCTTCCCACGAGCCTCAGCTCCCCGAGGAAACAACACCGGGAAACGTCCGGGGTGCTTTGCCTCCCCTCCCAGGCTTTTCTTGGAACGCACGGGGGGACGGGGGGGTCTCACCTCTCACACCCCCAGCCCCACAAACACCTCCCACCCTTCACAGCCCTTTGGGGAGACGAGGCAGAACCGTCCAGCCCCTCACGGGGGTCTGTCCCACCCCCTCACTGCTGTGTCCCCACTCCCGCCCCCCCGGTGCCCACACGGGACCCCCGGTGCCCACACGGGACCCCCGCCATCCCCGGTGCCCGGTGGCGCTGCCCATCTCTGTGGCGATGCCCCGGCGCTCTCAGGTTCCCCTCGGTGTCCCCGCCTCGTCCCCTCCGTCGCCTCACGCGTCCTGCGACACTTCCCTGTCCCCGCTGGTCCCCGGCCCGCTCCGTCCCCGTCCAGCCCACCCCAGTCCCCTCCGGGCCCTCCCCGTGCCCGCCGCCCCCAGCCCCGCTTCCCCCGGCTCTCCCCGGCGCCCCCGGTGCTCACCGGCCCTGCTTGGTGATGATCATCTCGGTCTGGTGCTTGTGGAACTTGGCCCAGAGCGGGTAATTGTTGAGCATCACCTGCACCTTCCCGGCCGCGCGGTACCCGGGCAGGGCGCAGAGCGGGGGGCACAGCGCGCCGCCCCCGCCGCCGAATCCGCTCTCAGCACCCCCGTAACCTTCCACCGGCGGGGCGGGGGGCGGCGGCGCCCGGTACGGCGGGCACGGCCCCAGGAACCGGCCGCCGAAACCGCCGGGAGCGCCGTACGGGAGCGGGGGCGCTCCCGGTTCCGGGGCCCCTCCATCACCGAAGAACGCGGCGGCGGCGGCGGCGGCGTCCCGCGGGCCCGGCGGCTCCTTGGCGAAGGCGGCGGCGGCGCCGAGCATGGGGGCGGCGGGCCGGGGCGCTCCGGTGCCCGGCTCCAGCGCGCCCATGGACGGGCGGGGGCCGCGGGCCCCGCTCAGCCGCTCATGGGGGTGCCCCGGTGCCGGCGCCGCTCAGCGCTGCCCGCCCGGCCGCGCTCCCGCCGCCCGCTCCATGCCCGGTGCTACCGGGGGGCCCCGAGCGGCGGCGGCGGCACCGGGACAGCCGGGAGGGAGCGGGGGCACAGAAACAACCCCGCAAAAATACCCGAAAGCGGCCGGAAAAACCCCGAAAGTGCCGGGGGGTTCCGCGCCCTGTGCCGGTGCCGGTGCCGGTGCCGGTGCCTCACACGCTGCACCTGCCCGGGCCGCGCCTCTTATCCAAAGGAGCGGCTCCGGGACCGAGCTCCGCCCGCGGCCCCTCCCCAGCCCCGGCGGGGCGGAACGGGGGCGGAACGGGGACAGGGAGGGGACCGCGACACGCGGGGAGCCGGACACGGGACGGGGACACGGAGAGGGGACGTGGGACAGGGACAGGGACAGTGTGGGGACAGAGGGACAGGGGGCCACGCTCCTGTCGGTGTTTGGGGCTCAGGGGGACACAGGGAAGGGACAATTCGGGTCCTCCCCTGCTCTGGTGACACTGCAGTCACTGAGGGGGTGACACGCCTGGGGAGCGGCGCTGAGGCCCCTTCTGGGCCCCCCTTCCCTTCTCTGTTTGGGGTGGTCTGAGACCCCCGGGAGGCCCAGCCCAGCCCACCCGCGCCCTGTCCCGTGCCCAGCCCAGGCCGGGCCATCCCGGCCCCGTCCTTGACCCCGCGGTGCCCGGGGAAGTCCCGGTGTCCCCCGGAGCCCCCCCAGGCGCTGTCCCCGCCGTGGCCGCGGCCCCGGGCACCAGCCCAGCCCGGTGCCGTCAATATTTTCCATTCCCAGCGGCGCGGTGCCACCCCCAGAGCGCGCACAGGGACTGCGGCACTGCCACTGTCGCCTCTTCTGGGGGTGGCACTGCCACCGTCCCCGCTCCCGCAGCTGGGGGACCCCGCTGGGGCTGGGGTGGGGACGGACGGACAGGGGGACCCGGGGGTCGGTGCCGAACCCACACCGGGACCCCTGGGGATCAGGGACAGGGGTGTGGCCCTTGGGGACAGGGATGGGGATGGGGGATAAGGACAAGGATGGGGACAGGGATAGGGACAGGGTTGGGGATGGGGACAGGGATAGGGATGAAGATGAGGCAGGACTGGGGATGGGGATAGGGATGGGAACAAGGGACAGGATTGGAGGTGGCAATGCAGATAAGGATGGGGACAGGGATGGGGATGTGGCCCGGGATGGGGACGGGTCGGTCACAGGGACAGGGCTGAGGATGAGGATGAGGAACGGGGACAGCGCTGCCCCTCTCCGGAGCGGCCCAGCAGGAGGAAATGGCGAGTTCAGGATGCGCAGGGCGGCCGTGGGGGTGGATGCACGGCAGGACGGGACCCCCGGACCCCCCAGGCTCGGGGGTGTCCCGGGGTGTCCCGGGGTGTCCCGGGGGTGTCCCGGGGCGTCCCAGGATGTCCCGGGGTTCTGCACTGCCCCAGCACACACACCTCAGCACCCATTCGGGCTGGCCTTGCCCCCTGCCATTGTTCAGAGGGGTCCCGGCCTTCAATCTCAATGCAAACCCCCCCTGCTGTCCCCCGCCGCCCCCTCCCCACATTTTCCGGTTCCCTGAGGCTGGCAGTGCGGACAGCAGCCCCCCGTCCAGCTGTCCCCACCCTCCGGGGCACCCCCAGGGCGCTGCCACCCCCTCCCCACCCACCCAGCAGGGACCCCCACTCCGAGATCCCCAGTGAGAAAATGAACAAAACAAGGAAATTTCCAGAACTGTTTATTTCTAGGAGGGAAAGTCGAGGCCGGAGGGGGGTTAAGGATGGGGGAGCGATCGTTAACGGGTGTGGGGAGCGAGCGGCGGGGCACAGGCGCTGATTCCCTCCCGGTTTGCCATCGCCGCCGAGGGCGGATTCACAGGGACACCCCCCCGCTGGGGACCCGTCCCCGCCGCCACCCAGAGGGGACCGGGCTCGCCGGGGTCCCCACCGCCGCCACAGCCGGGGACCCGCCACCCCTGGGCTCCCTCCCGGGCCGGCAGCGGGGTCCCGAGGGCCGGGCAGGCCCTGTGCCCGGGATGTCGCGCCCTTGAGTGTCCCCCTGGCACCGTAAAGTGACACCAGGGACTCCTGGGGAGATGCGTGTCACAGGTGTCCCCGTGCAGGGAGGAGTGGCGCAGGGACAGAGGGACAGAGGGACAGAGGGACAGGAGGGACAGGAGGGACAGGAGGGACAGAGGGGACAGAGGGACAGAGGGACAGGAGGGACAGGAGGGACAGAGGGGACAGAGGGACAGAAGGACAGGAGGGACAGGAGGGACAGGAGGGACAGAGGGACAGAGGGGACAGAGGGACAGAGGGACAGAGGGACAGGGGGGACAGAGGGACAGAGGGACAGGAGGGACAGGAGGGACAGAGGGGACAGAGGGGACAGAGGGGACAGAGGGACAGAGGGGACAGAGGGACAGAAGGACAGGAGGGACAGGAGGGACAGGAGGGACAGAGGGGACAGAGGGGACAGAGGGACAGAGGGACAGGAGTGACAGGGGGACAGGAGGGACAGGAGCCGTGTCCTGACCGTCACCTTGAACGGCCACCATCTGTCCCATTGGCCGGCCACAGGAATGCTCTGGGACACCCCGGCCCCCTCTGGGACACCCCGGACCCCCCGTGCCACGGCGTCCCTTGGTTTGGGGCACCCTGAGCCCGAGCTGGGCCCTCCGCAAGAGGCACCGCGGGGATTTGGGCTCCTGCCCTCCCCAGGCCGGGCATCCTCCCCCGCAGGGCCCTTCCTGCGGCGCGGGAGCTGCGGCACCGCCTGCGGCCCGAATCCCCTCCTGTGGCAGCCCCGTGCCTCAGTTTCCCCGCTGTGGGCGGCTGATGTCACTCGCATGTGGCGCAGCGCGGGGTGGCCGAGGCCAGCACCGTGTGGTGGCCGCGCCCGGTCCCTCCCGGCCACCCCCGTGGCTTCGGCGCTCGCCGAACGCCCTCACACAGAGACCGGGAGGAAGCGGCGCGGCTGCAGGGTGCGCCCGGGGCTGGGGACACGTTTGTCACCAAGGGCCACCTCCCTTGCAAAGTGGCGGTGACAAGCCAGGCATCCCGAACACCGTGAGCCGGCCCCGTTCCTCAGTTTCCCCCATCCCTGGCTCTCCAGGGCGGGCGCAGGGTGGGGGTTGGACCCCTCATGGGGGGATTATCCCCAACGTCCCCTGTCCCCTGTCCCTTATCCCCTGTCCCCTGTCACCTCAGGGAGTGCCACCATCCCGCATGTCCCCACTCCCGGGCATCGTCCCGGGACCAAAACCCCGCAGAGGGACCGGGCAGAGGGGTCGCACGCAGCCCTGGGGGCAATTGTGAAGTCCCCAAAGTGTCCCCAGAGTGTCCCCAGAGTGTCCCCACCCTCCCTGCACCCAGCCCCCAGCGGGTTCTGCCTCTGCCGTGGAATTTGGCTTCTGGGGAACGCGGGGAAACTTGCGGGTAATTTTCTCACCCGGCGGCACCGTTCCTGTTTTCATTATTAAAATGAGCACGAGGGCACCGGGCACCCGCGGGGGGCTAAATTTGGGCTCGGGGAGAACCAAAAATACAAAATCGCTGCCCCCACCCCGGAGGAATTTGCATCTCGCCGCTGCTCGAGGGCAGCGCGGTGACGAGCGCTCCATGGGGGCGCCGACTGCACAAAAACCGCGGGGGCCCCGGGACCCCCGGCCCGGCCACCTGCCGCCCCCCCGGGACCCCCGGCCACCTGCCGCCCCGCCGGGACCCCCGGCCACCTGCCGCCCCCTCTGAGGGACCCCCGGCCAGGCCCCGCATCCGCCGCCCACCCGCAGCCAGCGCCGCATCCCCGCTGCCCCCGCAGCCCCCCCAGACCCCCTCCCCGGGTCCCACCCTGCAAAGCCCCTCCTGCCCCACGGCCAGGCCACCCCGAGCTCTCCGTGCCCCCGCAGGGCCCGGCCAAGTCCCCCCAGTCCTGTGAGTCACGGCGGGGAAATCGAGGCACGGCTGGCGCTGGGTGGGCACCGTGCTGGGGGGGTCTGGGGGGCTCAGCTCCCCCCATGGAGGGTCCGGAGGGATGGAGGGGAGCGTGGGGGTCGTGGCGAGCCCGTTGAGGCCCCCCCAACCCCAAGTCCTGAGCAGAGCCGGGAGGATGCTGAGCCCCGCGGGAAGGGGCACCCAAGGGTGACAAGGCCGGGTGTCCCCAGCAGGGCCAGGCCCGCGCCGGCCGGGGGTGACAATTCGGTGGCAGCTCCGCGCTGGGGGGGTGGCTCAGCGGCCCGGGCAGGGCGAGCAGAGGCTCCTTAATCTCGGGGAAGGAAGCGGCTCCGGTTACGGAGCTGCCCTCGGTGTAAAAGGAGAGCGACAGGAAGAAAAGTCATTAACATCGTTCCAGGCGCTGCCACCCAAAACCCGGCCGGTGCCGCGCCCCGCGCCGCCAGGGCCGCTGTCCCCGTGCCCCCCGTGCCCCCCGTGCCCCCCGTGCCCCCCGTGCCCCCCGTGTCCCCGGGAGCGCTGCCTTGGGTGGCACCGGGGAGATCCCCCCAAAATCCCTCCTCGGGGCGGTCCCGCTGCCCGGACTCAGCGGTGGCGGCTCCCGGGTCCCTCCCGTCCCCCTGAGACCGATCCGCCTCGGGCTCCGCTCCCTCCTCCTCCTCCTCCTCCTCTTCCTCACCGCGGCCATGGCAGCCCCGCGTGGAGGCGGCGGCGGGCGCGGGCAGCTCCCCCCGAGTCCCGGCTCCGCCACACCGGGCCCGGCTCTCGCCGCCTCCGGGGCGCCCCCCGCGCGTGGGGCCGGAGCACCGGGGGAGCCGGGGGTGCCCGTGGGTGTGCAAAGGTGTGTGACGGGCTGGGGGGTGGGATGGGTGTGCAAAGGTGTGTGACGGGCTGGGGGGGCTGGGGGGGTGTGCAAGGGGGGCTGAGGGGGTCCCCGAGTGTGCGCGGGGGCCGGGTGGGTGCCGGGGTGTGCAAGGGCGGCACGGCGGGTGTGCAAGGACGCAGCTGTGCCCGTGTGCGCCATCAGGCCGCCACCGCGCGCCGGGCCGGGGGGTCCGGGGGGGTCCGGGGGGCTCCGTTTCGGCTCCGTTTCGGCTCCGTTTCACCGCCGCCGCCCTGCCCGCCCCTCGCCCCCTCCTGTACGAGGCGATTTTCTTCAGCCGGAGCCGCATCCCCGGCGCGCAGCGCGGCTCCCTGGGGAGCGCCGGGGGGCTGCAGCCCCTGTCCGGCCGGCTTAGCGTGACGGGGGCGCGGGGGGCTCCGGGCTGGCGCCCCCGGCCCTTCCTCTTCGTCAGCGGGAGGCGAGGGCCGGGGAGTGATGTGCGCTGCCCGGGCGGGGGGACGGCGGCGAGACACGGGCTACAGCTTCTGACAACACGCGGGGCCCGCGGGCGGAGTGCGCCGCCCCCGCCCTGCCCAGAGCCCCCCCGGCCCGCGGTCCGCTCCCGCGGGATGGGGGACCCGGGTGACGCGGGGACATGGGGGGCCGGACCCCTCTGGGATGGGGGTGAGGAGGGTCCTGCACGGGGAAGGGGTGGAGATGTGGATCCTGCCCCACAGGTACCGCTCCTGCCCTACTGCGAGCAATCCTGACCAAATGGGACCAGTCCTGAGCCACGGGCATCGATCCAGAGCCACTGGGACCAGTCCTGACCCACTGGGATCGACCCGGACCCACCGGGACCAATCCTGACCAAATGGGACCGGTCCTGACCCACTGGGACCGGTCCTGCCCCACTGGGACCAATCCTGACCAAATGGGACCGGTCCTGAGCCACGGGCATCGATCCAGAGCCACAGGGACCAGTCCTGACCCACGGGGATCGACCCGAACCCACCGGGACCAATCCTGACCAAATGGGACCGATCCTGAGCCACTGGGACAAGTCCTGAGCCACTGGGACCAATCCTGACCAGATGGGACCAATCCTGACCCAGTGGGACCAATCCTGCTCTCCTTGGGACCAATCCTGACCCAGTGGGATCAATCCTGCCCCACCGGGACTAATCCTGCCCCACCGGGACCAATCCTGCTCCCCTTGGGCCCAATCCTGCTCCCCTTGGGACCAATCCTGCTCTCCTTGGGACCAATCCTGCCCCACCGGGACCAATCCTGACCAGATGGGACCAATCCTGCCCCACCGGGACCAATCCTGCCCCACCGGGACCAATCCTGTTCCATAGGGGACGGTCCCACCTGTCTCTGACCACCCCCACCGGGTCCATTCCTGCCCCACGGCCCCAGTCCGGTCCCGTGCGGTCCCGGCGGCCCCGGTGCTGCCTCGGGGGGCGGCGCGGGCCGGGGGAGGCAGCTGGGGCCGGCACGGACACCCGGACGGTGCCAAGCGGCAGCGCCGGCGGTTAAAAATACCCGAGGGGGCGCTGCCGACGGAAGTGGAGGTGTCGGCACCGGCTGCTCGGGCCGGGGGGGCCGGACTCGGGTGTCCCGGCCCCCGCCAGCGACCCCCGCACCCCGCACCGGGACCCACCGAGGCGGGCGGCGGCGGCAGCCGCGTCCCGGCGCGTCCCCATCACCCAAAATCACGGAGCGGGAGGAGAATCCTGGTTCCCTCACCCCGGGGGGGGTCACCCCCAGCCCGGCGAGCGCCCCCCGCCCCCGCCGCGGCCGCGCCGAGGTGGCCGTGGGGAAATGCGAAGTGACAAATGACGCCCCGCGCGCGTTAATTGATGTGACGCGGGGCTGACACCGCGCTCGCACCCGGGCGCGGCGGGGAGAGGAGGGGAAAACGAGAGAGAAACAAACAGATTCCAATCAAATGGTAAAAATAGGTCACGGCGAAGGAGCCGGAGCCGGTTCCATTTCAGCCGCGGGTTGAAAGGGGCCGCCCGCGGGTCCGGCGGCACCGCGAGAGCCCGGACGGCGGCGGGGGGACGGAAAGGAGCGGGGCAGATGGAGGTGAGGGCAAGGGGACACGGCACCCACACCGTGACCCTCTGCCGTGGGGGCCGTGGGACCCCAGCCCCAAACCGCGCCTGCCTGGCACCCGGCGGGGCCGGACTGTCCCCAGATCGCGGCTGTGACAGCCCTGGGGGCTCCAGGACAGCCCCGGTGGGGATCGGGGCCGGATCCACCCGGCAGCGCTGGGCTGTGACCCCGGCAGGGCGGCCCGGTACCGGAGTGACCCCGGCAGGCTGGCCCGGTGCTGGCCTGTGACCCGGCAGGGCGGCCCGGTACCGGGCTGGCCCCGCGGTGGCCGCGGCCGCGCTCCCGGCGGGTCACCGGCAGTTCAGGCGGGTGCCGGACTCGGGGCCAGCCGCCGGTCGTGTCCCCCACGGCCCCGCGTGTCCCCGTGGCCGCCGTGACCCGCAGCGAGCGCCGAGGAGCGGCCCCAGGGGACACGGCCGTGCCCGGCCACCACCACTGCTGTCACCGAGAGCCACGGGAGACCAGGGACACATTCACCGACCCCTGGAGCCATGAGGGACCAGGGACACATTCACTGTCCCCGAGAACCATGAGGGACCAGGGACACATTCACCGACCCCGGGAGCCATGAGGGACCAGGGACACATTCACTGTCCCCGAGAACCATGAGGAAACAGGGACACAATCCCTGTCCCTCCCCAGAGCGTCCCACGCCGGTGACACAGGGGCGGGGGTGCCGCACACGGAGGGATTTGGGGAGGGGGATCCTTTCCAGCACCCCCCGGATGCTCGGTGGGGGTGACCCCGAGTTTAACCCCACTTAGGGCGCGGGCTGTCGCCGTCCCCGGCGCAGATGGCTTGTGACAGCGCCGAGTCCCCCCCGGCGGGCGCTGCGGCGGCGCTGGCCGCGGCGGGGGGGCCCGCGAGCCCGGTGTCACCGCGCGTTGGCTCCGTCACCTCCCCGCAGCGCGGCGGCGGCTCCGGGGCGGCCCGCGGCTCCCGAGGGCCCGGTGGCGCTTGTCGCGGCGCGGCAGCCGCGGTGGCGCTGGGCACATGGCAGCCGCGGCCGCGTTTGTGTTCGCGCTGTTCGCGCCCGGCTCTGCCCCCCCGCGCCGCCAGCTGAGGCCGCGGCCCCGCCACGGCAGCGCAGAGCCCATCGTGTCACCGGGACCGGGGACACCGCGGTGCCTCGGCCGGGAGGGGACGCGGCGTGGCCTTCCCCTGGGTGTGGAGGGCAGGAGGTCCCCGGGCACTGCGGGTGCCACCACCGCCGTCCCCAGGTGTGGAAACCTCCGGGAAACCTCCGTGAGAGGCCAGGAGCTGCTGGCACGGGTGCGGGACAGGGCCAGCGGGCAGCGGGGACAGCAGGGCAGTGACAGGAGGGGCAGCAGAACCCGGGGGACACAAGGAGCAGCCCTGCTGGGGGTGTGGGTACCCCAGGGGGAGGCAGGGACAGGATTGAGGCACCTGGGAGGGATGGGGGACACTGGAGGGATTCTGGAACACAGCTGGATGCAGGTACCCAGGGGCGATGCTGGCACCGGGAACACATGTGGATACCCATACCCAGGGGTGATGCTGGCACCGGGAACACATCTGGATACCCATACCCAGGGGCGATGCTGGCACCGGGAACACATCTGGATACCCATACCCAGGGGCGATGCTGGCACCAGGACCCCCAGCTTGATGAAGGCACCCAGAGTGACCTGAGGACCCCAGGGAGGTGCTGGCACCAAGGTGATGCTGGCACTGGATTTCCAGCCTGGGCATGGCCACCCAGGGGTGATGCTGGCACCCAGGGGTGATGCTGGCACCGGGGTGATGCTGGCACCATGCCCGCAGCTGGGTGAGGGGCCTGGGTCACCTCAGTGTGATAAGGGTGGGTTTGGGCATTTGGGGGGACCCAGGCACCCCTTGGCAGCAAACCCGGGTTAAGATCCCAGCCCGGAGCAGGACAGCTGTCCCCAGGGGCGGCGGTGCCAGCGGGGTCCCTCCCTCCCTCCCTCCCCCTCATTCCAGCCCCTCCATTTCTTATAAACGCCTCTGGCGGCACGGCGCCGTCACTCGGCAGCGCTGGGCTCGCGGTTCCACCCCGGGGCTCCGGCTTTGACTCACACCGGATCCCCCGCACCCCCGGGGCGCCCACGGCAGGAAAAAAACCCTCCCGGGGCGGCCAGCCGGGCCCTTCCCCGCAGAGCCGTTTCCTATAAACCCGGCCGGGGGGACACGGGGATGGCAGCGCGCCCCCCGCACCGGGCTGGGGGTCCCTGCAGCCCCCCGGGTTTGTGATCGCGGGGACCCCTCAGGAACGGCCGGGATGAGACCCCAGCCCCACCTCAGAGCGCATCAGAGAATCCCGAGCGGCTCCTGCGGCCGGGGGGCACCAGGAGGGTCCCGTCCCCCCAAAGTGTCCTCGGTGCCTCCCTCCCTGCAGGGGAAAGCGGCCCCGGGCAGCGAGAATTGTTTTGTTTTTCCCCTAAATGATAAAAACACTGAGAAAAGGGAAAAAAAAAAAAACCAACCCAACTGAAAGGTGGAAAAAGAAACCTTGAAGGTGCCCGAAATAAGAGGGGGTTTTGCTGGGAAAAACAATGAAATGAAGATGTTGCATAGGAAATGGTGCGGTGTCACCCGCTGGCATGGGGACACGGGGACACGGGGACACGGGGATATGGGGATATGGGGACATGGGGACATGGGGACACGGCGATATGGGGACACGGGCACACGGGGATATGGGGACACGGGGACACGGGGACATGGCGATATGGGGACATGGGGACACGGGGACATGGGGATATGGGGACATGGCGATATGGGGACATGGGGACACGGGGATATGGGGACACGGGGACACGGGGGAAGGACACTGGGGACACGGAGCCAGGTGTGTCCCACCCGGGGTAGGAGACACAGGCAGCGTGGGACGGTGCTGCACAGCCCCGGGTGGCCCTGGGGACAGTGCCCTGTGACACCCCCGGCGTTTGGAGGGGACAATTCCCCCAGGGGTGCTCCCACGGCGCTCGGACAGGCGGCAGGTGACAAAGCGCGGCCCCTGTCCCCCGCAAGAAGCCCCCACAGTGCCCCCTGTCACGGTGAGGCGGGCCTGGCCTGTCCCTTGTCACCGCAGCTGGCACGGCCAGGCCGCACGGGGCACCCGGTGCCTCCAGCCGGACTCGGGGCGCCACCGAGAGCCACCAAACGCCGCCGTGTCCCCTGTCCCGCACCGTGGGGACAGCGCGGCCGAGGGGGCTCAGGGTGGCCCTGGGGACGCTGCGGGGGTGGCACGGCCGGGACACCCCGTGGGACAGCGCTGCCAGCACAGGCACAGCCCAGCGCTGCGGTTGGCACCTCGGGGGGGTCACAGGAAACGGGGCCACCAACGCCCCCCCCGGACACCCCCACTTCCCTCCGCAGTGGGCAGCGGAGCCGGCGGGTGGCAAAGGGAAACTGAGGCACGGGGGCGGCCGTGGGAGCCGCTGCCTCCCTCTCACACTGGGGGGGCTCAGAGCCTCCCCACGGGGTTCAGAGGGGGCGCTGCGTCCCCACCCCGATGGCGGGAGGTGACAAAAGGGCCAGCGCGGCCCCGAGCCACGGCCGGCGAGCCCCGCGGCCACCGCGAGCACCCCGGGACAGCCCCGGGAGCCCCGGGAGCACGGGGAGCCCCCGGCGGCGGTTTTGGGGCGCTGGGAGCCCCCAGACTCACTGGAGCGCGGCGGGGACGCTGCTGCCGCAGGTGGCACCTCCTGAAGGGACCGCGGTCTGGGGGGCCCGGGGGGGTCCCCGCGGTGCCGGGGGGAGCCCGGCGGGCCCTGAGTCAGCGGCGGCCGCCCCCGGGGGAAAGCGGGGCCGGGAGGGTGCCGGGATGAGTAACGGCAGCGCCGTTTGGCATTTATCACGTGATTTCAAAAAAAGAGAGAAAATCCGGGGGCGAAGGTGGGGCCGGGCCCCCCCGAGAGCAGGGAGGCCCCGCCGCGCCCCCGCCCCAGCGCTCCCGGTCCCGGCTGGGCACAGCCCGGCACGGCTCGGCACTGCCCGGCCTCGTCCCCACGCGTCCCTATGGGGACCCGTCCCTCCGGGGGTGTCCCCGCGCCCCCCGGCCCCGCCGGGGCTGCCGGTGCCCACCGGGGGCGGGGATGGAGCGGAGGGCGGGCAGGGGCTGCTCTTCCTGCGCCGTGCCCGGGCACGCGCGGCGATGCGGCGCCGATAAGGCTGCGGCACCGCGCTTATCTCCTTCGCACCATCGGCCCGCAGCGCTGGGAGCGCCTTCGCACCTGCTGGGGCCGGGCTGGGACCCCCCCGGGGCTCCGCCCCTGCCCGGGGGTCCCGCAGCGCTGCCCCGGCCCCCCCAGCCCGCAGGAGGGGCTGTGGGACCCCCAATAACAGCGGGGAGGGACGGACAGATCCCCCTGCCCAGAGCCCCCCAGGAACCCGGGAGAGCCCCCCGCCATCCATCGCCCCCCGTCCCCGGGTGTGGCCGCGTCCCTGCTGTCACCCCGAGCCTGCTCCGACTGTCCCGTTCTGTGTCACCCGCCCGCCCAGCCAGCCCCAAACGGGCCGGGAGTGCAGGACCCCCCAAACCTTCACCCCCAGGACCCCCCAAACCTTCACCCACAGGGAACCCCAAACCTTCACCCACAGGGACCCCCCAAACCTTCACCCACAGGGACCCCAAACCTTCACCCCAGGACCCCCCAAACCTTCACCCACAGGGACCCCCCAAACCTTCACCCCAGGACCCCCCAAACCTGTCACCCTCAGAGACCCCCCAAACCTTCACCCACAGGGACCCCCAAACCTTCACCCCAGGGACCCCCAAACCTTCACCCACAGGGACCCCCAAACCTGTCACCCCCAGGGACCCCAAGCCTGTCACCCACAGGGACCCCAAACCTGTCACCCCCAGGACCCCAAACCTTCACCCGCAGGGACACCAAACCTATCACCCCCAGGGCCCCCCGACCCCAGCCCCATTCCCGCGGGACACCTCCAGCCGGACCCCCCCTCTCCCCCCCAGGACCCCCAGAAGGAGAGGCCCCCGCCCCCTCCGAGGCGTTCCGGGCGGGTTTTATTGAGTCGGGGGTCGCAGCGGGGGCGGGTCCCTCGTTCCGGGGGTCCCGGCGCTGTGGGTGGGTGGGGGGTGTGCGCTGTGACACGGGGGGCACATGCAGCGCGAGCGGCCGGGGAGGGGACAGCGCTGCGCCCCCCCTCTCCCGGCGGCTTTGAGGTAGATCGAACGTGGGGGGACGGGGGTGACGGGGCGGGGGGCTCGGGGCGAGCAGCCGCCTGCAGCCCCGTTGAAGCGGGGTCTGGGGGGGCTGCCGGGGGGCTGCGCTGTCCCCACGCCGCGCGGGGGGGGGCCGGGGGAGCCCCAGGGAGCCCAGTGCAATGTTGGGGGGCTGGGGGGTCCATGCTGCTCCTCCGGGCTCGTTTCTCAGCAGCATCGTTGTGGGGAGGGGGGAAATCCGGGGGGTGGGGGCTGCTTTCAGTGTAAAAGAGAGGAAAGATGCTTGAACCGGCGGGACGAGGCAAAGGGACCGAGGACGAGCAGCTGCCCCCGCTCCCACCCCCGGCCCCAGCTGGGACCCCTCGGGCCGGGGCAGGGGCGGCCCCCTCCCCTCCCCTCCCCTCTCCTGCTTCCTGGGGGCTCGGCCCCTCGGACCCTCCCTGAGATCGAGCAGCGACACTCGAGGGGACAGAGGACACCCAGGGGCACACACGGGTCCCCTGCGGCCACCGCCTGGCACGGCGTGACCCTGGAGCACCCGAGCCTGGCACGGGAGTGGGGCGGGCGGGGATGGACCGGCTCGGAGCGGGCCGGGGGCTCCGGGGGGCTCTGGGTGGGGCCGGGGGGGCTCAGTCTTTCCGTAGCTACTGAAGACTTGGAGGTATTTCGGGAGGCGGGCGCTCCCGGTGTGTTTCCATGCAGCATCCAAAGGTGGGGAAGGGGGCGAGGCTCAGATCTTGCTGTTCTCCAGGTGCGAGTCGATGTGTTTGACCAGGGCATCGTCCGGGTAGCCGATGGGGAAGGCCAGCTGGCACAGCGGGCAGCTCCGCACCTCCGAGTCCACCGTCTCCAGCAGCAGCTGCAGGGGCACGGGGCGGCGCTGAGACCCCCGCGCTGCCACGTCCCCTCTGTCACCCCCTCCGTCACCCCCCATTGCCCCCAGCCAGCCGGGCGACAAACGGGGAAACTGAGGCACGCCGCCTCTCCCCGGGGTACCACCTCGCCGGGGGGGTTCCCTCGATCCAACCCACCCCAAACCCCACGGGGACATCGCGGGGCTCCTCCTTACGTTGATGGAAGGCCAGGACTGGGCGTGCTCGGCGCGGGCGTAGGCGGCCGCCGTCCGGTGCGCGGCGTCGGCGTCGGGCGCGGGGAATCCGGCGCAGAAGGAGGCGCAGCGGATGGCGCCGGCCTCGGGGCTGGGCGGGCTGGGCAGCGCCCACTCCTCCTCGTCCGACGACTGCTTCTCGAAGCGCACGTGCTCCTCGAAGGGCTCGTGGGCGCTCAGCGGGGCCCCCGCGGCCCCCAGGTAGACCTCGCCGTAGGGCCGGTGCTTGGGCAGCGTGGAGGCCTCGGGCTGCAGCCAGAGCGAGCGGCTCTGCTGGTACAGCGCCACGTTGGTCACCTCCGAGTAGCTGCGGCGGCCCTGGAAGCCGGCCTTGATGTGGCGGCTCGAGGGCTTGGCGTAGGGCAGCTCCATGCGCTCGGCGGGCAGGCGGTGCGGGGACGCCGCGCCCGGGGCCGGGCAGGGCGGCGGCGGCGGCGCGGGCGAGCGGCGCTGCTGCCCCGGGGACTGGCTGGGCGGCGGCACCGGCGAGCGGCGCTGCTGGGCCGGCGACTGGCACGGGCCGGGCGCGGGCGAGCGGCGCTGCTGGGCCGGAGATTGGCTCGGGGGTCCCGGCGAGCGGCGCTGGAGGGCGGGGGATTGGCACTGCGGGCGGCCCGGCGGAACGGGCGAGGGGCACTGCGGGGCGGGCGAGCGGCGCTGCTGGGCCGGCGAGTGGCACTGCGACAGCGGCGAGTGGCGCTGGCCTGGCGCGGGACAAGGGGGACGCGCGGGAAACGCGCCGGGTTAGCGCCGCGGCTTGGGAAGTGAGGAAATGGGGAAAATGTGGAAAATGTGCCTTGACGTCCTGGGGCATCCCAGAGGGAGCGGGGGGGATGCGGCCGTGGGGACCCCCGGAGGGATGGGAGATTCTGGGGGGGGATGCAGCCAGGGATGGATGGTCCCAGGGATGGATATTTTGGGATGGACACTCCCAGTTATGGGTGGTTTTGGAATGGGACATTCCCAGGTGTGGATGATCCCACATATGGATGCTCCCAGGCGTGGATATTTTGGAATGAGACGCTCCCAGCTATGGATGCTCCCAGGCATGGGAGAATTTTGGGATTGGGAGGCTCCCAGGTACGGCTGCTTTGGGATGGATACTCCCAAGTATGGATGCTCCCAATTATGGATGTTTTTGGGCTGGGATATTCCCAGGTATGGATATTTTGGAATGGATACTCCCAAGTATGGATGCTCCCAATTATGGATGTTTTTGGGATGGGATATTCCCAGGGATGATGTTCTAGGGATGGGACACTCCCAGGTATGGATGCTCCCAGGTGTGGATATTTTGGGATGGATACTCCCAGATACACCCAGCTAGGGACGCCCTTGCTGTGGGACACTCCCAGGGCTGGGCACCCCTGGGGACTGACACCCACCAGAGCTCACCCCCACCCACAGGCTGAGCCCACCCACCCATTTTCCCAGTGATTGTGCCCCCGTCCCTGCCCGGCAGCCCCCGGGTCCCCCTTACCCCCGTTGAGGCTCTTGTCCTGCAGCAGCGCCCGCAGGATCTGGCTCTGCAGCGAGCTGAGGTTGCGCAGGCGGCACAGCTCCTCCGTCAGCTCCGTGTAGGCCAGCGCCAGGTTCACCCTGCAAGGGGCAAAGGGGGCCACGGGAGAAACCCTTCAGCGGGGATTAAATCCCATTGAATCCCTCGGGAGGGGTTAAATCCCTCGGGAGGGGTTAAATCCTCCGGCGGGGATTAAATCCTCCAGCAGGGGTGGAATCCTTCAGCAGGGCTTGACCTCCCCCTTGGAATTTTGGTTGGTTTGGTTTTTGGTTTGGTTTTTTTAATAAATACAGCTTAAAAAGGTTTAGGGCTGCTGCCTGGATGGTGCTGCCAGCATTCCTCCAGGAAAGGGAGGGAAATAATGGCCCAGGGTGAAGAAAAGCCACCTCAGGGTGTCTGAGGTTCCCTCTCTCCACCCCGGCCAATTCCGAGGACAATTGTCCCGATCCAGAGGACAATTCCCAAAGGGGACACTCTGCGGGTGACACAGCCCCGGGGACCCCCAGAACCAACTCAAACCAAGCCAAATTCACTTTTCTGACTCCGAAGGGAGAAGCGGCGGCCGCGGACCCGCCCCGGAGCAGCCGGGACGCGGCGGGCGCGGCTCCCCCCGCTCGGAAGCGCTGCCAGAATCTCAATTCTGCCCCAAGCCGGTGTCGCTTTCCGAGCCATTCGGGATTCTCGGCCGGGACGCGAGAAAGGGGAGAGAGGAGCCGCGGGGCCGGAGCTCGGCTGTCCCCTCTCGGTCCCGCTGAGCCGTTGTGACACCGCGGGCACCGGAGCCGCCGCCGTAACCGCGGCTGACAGCGCCGGGCCCCGCCGCGCCCCCGGGCACCGCGGCCCGGAGAGGTGGGAAAGGAGCGGGAGAGGGGGAAAGTGAGGAAAAGGGTGAGGGAGAGGAGGGGAAAGAGCGAGGGGGGAAGGAGGAAAATAACACAGAGAAAAAAAAATCAAAATAGAGAGGTGAAGAAGAAAAGGAAAAGGAGGGGAAAGAAAAGTAAGGAAAGGAGGAAAAGAAGGAAAAGGAGGAAAAGGAGGAGAAGGAGGAAAAGAGGGAAGGGAAGGAAAAGAAGGAAAAGGAGGAAAAGGAGGAAAAGAAGGAAAAGAAGGAGAAGGAGGAAAAGAAGGAAAGGGAGGAAAAGGAGGAAAAGGAAAAGAAATAAGGAAAAGAAAAAAACCCTCAGGGGACACCCACAGGATGTCACCTTTGTGTCCCCCAGGCCCCTTTTTGCTGCAGAGCTGGCGGAGCCAGGGGTGGGGACATGCCCGGCATTGGCACCCATGGGTGCAAGAGTCATTAAAACCCACACAATCTCCCCAAAAACGCGGGGCGGGGAAGTGGGAGGGGTGGCCTGACCCCCCAAATCCCCACCCTGCTCTTTCCAGGGCTTTCCTCGAGATTTGGCTCCTGGTTTTTCTCGGGAGGGAGAACAAGAGGGAATAACTGCGAGCTGAGAAAGCCAAAAAAGTCAAAACCTCAGAAAACAAACCAAAACAAAGGAAGATCGGGACGCGGGGGGACCCCCGCCCCAAGCACAGCGCGGCAGAAGCACCAGAAAATCACCCGGAGATGGAAAACGCCGATAAGGCGCTTTTCACACCCAAAAGAACAGTGCGGAGAGAAGCAGGTGACACAAAAGAGCTGAATCGGCACGAAAAGAGCGCGCAGGGAAAAGCTGTGCCCGGGGAGGGGGTGAGCAGCCAGCCCTGCCTCAGTTTCCCCGTCCCAGCGTGGTGAATTTGGGCTTGAAACATAAAGATTTGGGTGATCGGTTAATGGAGATATTTGGCAGTTTTCATCTCCGCGGGTGTTGCGGGAAAGGGGTGGGGGCGATCTGGGGGTGAGCTCGGGTGATGGAATTTCATGGAAATGAGGGAATTGATGGAAATTGAGGGAATTCAGGAGGGGAAGGGAGAGGCGGGAGCTCCCCCCGGATCCCCCGGCTCGGATCTGCACCGGGGCGACAGAAACGGCGACGGCTTCCAACACCTCCGGAGCAGGAGGGGCCGGAGCCGGCCCCGAAACGGCGCCCGAGCCCCTTCCCGGGCCGCGCGTCACCTTCCATCCGTCCGCAGCTCGGGCCCGCTGTCACCGCCCGCCGTGGGGACCGCGGGGACAGCGCCCCCGCCCCGGTGCCACCGTGAGACCTCGGGGGCTTTGGGGGGGTTCCGGGGAAACCGCGACTGCCCCCGTGCCGCTCGGTGCCGCTCGGTGCCGCTCGGTGCCGCTCGGTGCCGCTCTCTCGGCAGCCGCGAGCCGTCAGTGCCCTCTGGAGGCAGCGCCGAGCCCACACCGGGCACCGGGACAGCGCACGGACACCGAGACCGGGCACCGGGACAATGCACGGACACCGGGACAGGACACAGGGACAATGCACGGACACCGGGACCGGGCACCGGGACAATGCACGGACACCGGGACTGAGCACCGGGACAGCGCACGGACACCGGGACCGGGCACCGGGACAATGCACGGTCACTGGAACCGGGCACCGGGACAGTACACGGAGACCAGGACCGGACACAGGGACAATGCACGGACACCGGGACCAGGCACCGGGACAGCACACGGACACCGGGACCTGGCACCGGGACAGCACACGGACACCGGGACCGGACACCGGGCCCCGGGCACCCCACGCCCGCAGCCCCGCTCAGCCCCAGCCCCCGGGGCGCAGTTGGTGATTTTGGGGTGCGGGATCCCCCCATTGCAGCTCTTCAATGCGGGGAACCCCCCGTGCAGAGGTGTGGGGTGGCCGCCGTGCCCCATGGCCGGTCCCGTGTGTCCCCACCCCCCCTGCTCCCCCCAGTCCCCCCCAGTCCCCTCCCAGCACTTACTGGTCGTCGCCCACCTTCTTCACCCAGGCCATGTCCCGCTCCGACTGCTCCTGGGGACAGCAGAGCCCCCTCAGCACCAGCACCGGGCACGGGGGTCCCAAGGGGTCAGGCCCTGCCCTGAACCCGCTCCCAGACCCTTCCCAGCACCCAAACCCCACATATCGGGAATGAGGGGTCCCAAGGGGTCAGGCCCTGCCCCATTCCTTCTCCCAGACACTTCCCAGCAGGAAGAGGGGTTAGGGGGGTTTTTTAGGGTCAGGCCCTGTCCCATTTCCCCTCCCAGACACCCCGTGGTACCCAAACCCCAGATATGGGAATGAGGGGTCCCAAGGGGTCAGGCCTTCCCCTGTTCCTTCTCCCAGACACTTCCCATCACGAAAGGGGGATAGGGGCGTTTTGTGGGTCAGACCCTGCCCCATTCCTTTTCCCAGACACTTACAAGCAGGAAGGGGGTTAGGGCGGTTTTTTAGGGTCAGACCCTGCCCCATTCCTCCTCCCAGACACTTCCCAGCACCCAAACCCCACATATCAGGAATCAGGGGTCCCAAGGGGTCAGACCCTGCCCCATTCCTTTTCCCAGACACTTACAAGCAGGAAGGGGGTTAGGGCGGTTTTTTAGGGTCAGACCCTGCCCCATTCCCCCTCCCAGCCCCCGCCCACCCCAGCCGGGCCCGCCCCGCCCCGCACCTGCTCGCGGCTGTCCTGCAGGTGTTTGAGCTCGGCCTGCAGCCTCTCGCACTCGGCCTTGAGGTGCTCCTCGCGGTGCTGGGCGCGCTGGTTCTCCTGGCGCGCCGCCTCCAGCTCGGCCTCCAGCCCGCGGCTCTGCCAGCCCCCGGCGCGCTCCAGCACTGCGGGCACGGCTCGGCTCAGCCCCGGCGCGGCCCGGGGCTCCGGGGGGCGCGGCGGGGCGGGGAGGGGGCGGCTCACCGTGGCTCAGCCCGGGGCCGGGGTGCAGGGCCATGAACGGCACGTCCTGGGCGCCCAGCCCGGGGAAGGCGCCGCCGTCGCGCTGCCGCAGCTGCTGCTCCAGGCTCCGGATGCGGCTCAGGTGCGTCTCCACCAGCGCCCGCTGCTCGGGGAGGGGACACGGGGGACACGGCTGAGCCTCGGCCGCTCCCCGGGGCTCTGCTGGCCCCGCAGCCCGGCACGCGCGGATTTTGGGGTCGATTTTTGGAGTGGGGTCCATCCGCTGACAGTGGCGTGGCTGGGAAAGGGGAGCTGGGGGTGCCCGGGGGACACCGGAGCCTCACAGGGGGAGAGGGGAGATGGATAAACCCGAGCATCCCTGAAACCCCAACGAGGCCCAACCGCCCCAAAGCCCCGCAGCCCCAAGGACGGGGACACCACGGGCCCGGTGCTGCGGTGGAGAAGGGACAGGGACCCCGCTGGTGGCCGTCACCCACCATCTCTCCCAGCTCCGTCTCCAGGTCCGCCTTCTCCACGCACAGCTTCTCGTAGGCCTGGATCATCTCCTCCAGCTGCTCCTCCCGCTCTTTGCTCTTCTGCAGCTGCAGGGGGAACACAAGGGGGATTTAGGGGCGGGTCTGGGGGTGGTGGCCGGCTCGGGGACCCCCCAGAGCCCCCCCAGGCCCCCTGTCCCGCTCACCTCGTGCTGGAACTGGTTGAGCTGCTGCTGCAGCGACGCCTTCTCGCTCTTGAGCAGCGAGTTCTCCTTGGCCTCGTAGAGGGAGAAGATGTGTTCCTCGCCGAACTCACCGATCAGGGGGTACTGCGGCCACGGACGGGCGGTCAGCGGGGTCCCCCCGGCCCCACGCGCCCCCCGGAACCCCCAGACCCCTCACCTTGACCTCGTACATCTTGAGGCGGCGCTTGAGCGTGGAGTTCTCCCTCTCGAGCCCCGTGAGCCGGTTCTTGATGTCGTCGTAGGCGGTGATGAGGGCGAAGTGCGAGGCCGAGCACATCTCGCCCGACAGGTCGGTGTTGGGGCTGTCCAGCCAGTCCTCGTCCGGCCCCAGCGCCTCCTGCGTCAGGATGCTGATGTCGTCCTCGAACATGGAGTCCATGTCCTGCCTGCGGGGACACGCGGGTGACACCGGGGCAGGGCTGGGGACACCGGGGTGGTGACACAGCCAGGGCAGCACTGGGGACACCGGGGTGGTGACACAGCCAGGGCAGCAGCTCTGGGGACACCGGGGTGGTGACACAACCAGGGCAGCAGCTCTGGGGACACCGGGGTGGTGACACAACCAGGGCAGCTCTGGGGACACCAGGGTGGTGACACAGCCAGGGCAGCGCTGGGGACACTGGGGTGGTGACACAGCCAGGGCAATGCTGGGGACACCGGGGTGGTGACACAGCCAGGGCAATGCTGGGGACACCGGGGTGGTGACACAGCCAGGGCAATGCTGGGGACACCGGGGTGGTGACACAACCAGGGCAGCTCTGGGGACACTGGGGTGGTGACACAGCCAGGGCAATGCTGGGGACACCGGGGTGGTGACACAACCAGGGCAGCAGCTCTGGGGACACCGGGGTGGTGACACAGCCAGGGCAATGCTGGGGACACCGGGGTGGTGACACAGCCAGGGCGGGGTCTGTGGGAGCTCAGTGGCACCCGGTGACAGTCCCAGGAGCTGCCACCAGCAGCAGCAGCTCCAACCCCACGCTGTCCCTGGGGTGACAAGGGGACACTGGCCATGCTGTGCCATCACCTCTGTCCCCAGCAGGAAAAGAGGGGACAGAGGTCCTGGCACCGCCAGGCTCCATCAGCACCAGGATGGGCGCAGAGAGCACCCCCGGGGGGACATGGTGACATTGCTGCCGTCCCCTCGGGGGAACGAGCACCAGAAATAGCGGCCGGTGCCGCACGCGAGCTGCTCCGGCCTCCCACGCCTCGCACCGTGCCCTAAATACCGGGGCTGTGCTCGCCCCGGGAGCCACCGGGCTCCTGCCACTGTCCCCAGCCCCTATCGAGGGTCCCCCTGGCTCCTGTCACTGTCCCCAACCCTCCCAGGGTCCCCCTGGCTCCTGCCACTGTCCCCAACCCTCCCAGGGTCCCCCTGGCTCCTGCCACTGTCCCCAGCCCTCCTGGTGTCCCCGTGGCTCCTGCCACTGTCCCCAGCCCCTCCGGTGTCCCCCTGGCTCCTGTCACTGTCCCCAGCCCCTATCGAGGGTCCCCCTGGCTCCTGCCACTGTCCCCAGACCCTCCGGTGTCCCCCAGCCCCAGGCAGGGACCCCGGGCAGGCGCAGCCCTGGCAGAGCTCTGCTTGGCGCCGCCGCACGAGTAATTCACGCACAGCGCTGGCGGAGGGAGCAGAGACCTGCAGGGGACGGGGAGGGGACAGCGCGGCCCCCTCGAGCCGCTGGTGGGGCCGGGGACAGCCCGGGGGTCCCGAGGGGAATAAATGAATAAATCACGGACCGGGGGTCTTAAATCCACCCCCGGGGTGGTGACAGAGGGGACACAGCTCTGCTCGGGCAGGGAGGGCATCGCCATCCCCCCCCGGGGAAACTGAGGCACCCCCAAAGCCAGGATCAGACTCCCCGAGCTCTGGGGACCCCCCAAATGAGGATCCGCGGAGCCCTGGGGTGTCCCAGGCCCTGCCAGCAGGACCACGGCAGTGACGGGACCCTCCGTGTCCCCAGCCCTGCCCAGAGCCCCCCGGGCCGTCCCCGCTGCCCCCCGGCCTGCTGTGCCTCAGTTTCCCTGGACACCTGCCTTGCAGCGGGCCCCAGGCGCGGGGCGAAGCGGCGCGGGCTGGGCAGGGCTGCGGGGGGCACGGGCTGGCACAGGCGTGTCACTGGCGTGTCACGGGCGTGTCACTGGCGTGTCACTGGCGTGTCACAGGCGTGTCACTGGTGTGTCACTGGCGTGTCACGGGCGTGTCACTGGCGTGTCACAGGTCTGTCACTGGCGTGTCACTGGTGTGTCACTGGCGTGTCACTGGCGTGTCAGGGGCTGTCACGGGCGTGTCTCAGGCGCGGGAGCCCCGGACATCGGCCGCGAGCCGGAGCTGCTCTCATCGGGGTCCAGGCGGGGTCCCCGCCGCTCCCTCCGCGCTGCCAGCCCCTCCTCGAGGCTGAAAATGCCTGGGGGAAAAGCAGAAATGAGGTTTGGGAAATGAGCAAAAATGGGGCTTGGGAAAATGCGGAAATGGGGTTTGGGAAATGGGCAAAAATGGGGTTTGGGAAAATGCAGAAATGGGGTTTGGGAAATGAGCAAAAATGCGGCTGCAGCTCACCGGGACTGGGACACTGCTGGAGGGCTCGGCCGGCTCAGGGCTCCGGTGGGAACGGGGATGGGGAAGGGACCGGGAACAGGAACGAGAATGAGGATGGGGATAGGAACGGGAACGGGGATGGGGATGGGGATGGGGATGGGGATGGGAACGGGAACGGGAACGGGGATGGGGATGGGGACGGGACAGGAAATGGGGATGGGACAGGATGTGCCAGGCTGCGGGTGCTGCCGGGCCTCGGGCCCCCACAGAGGCTGGCCTGGGACAGGCCTTGCCCCCCAAACCTTTTTGGGGTCCGCAGGATGCGCTGGGCGGGACCCGGCCTGGGGCAGCCCCCCCTGCCCCGACCATTGCTGGGACCCCCCCGCGGCTGTCCCGGTTCTGAGGGGCTGGGGGGGCGCGGGGGGGTCTGGGGGCTCCGCCACGGCCACGAGCGGGGGCAGCGGGCGTGGGACCGGCGTGGGACCGGCGTGGGACCGGGGGAGACCCGGCGGGAAGCGGGGACGGGTGGAGCGCGCCCCCGAGCCCCGGAGGCAGGCCCGGAGCGCGGGTGAGCGCGGCCGGGGGTCGCCATAGGGTGAGCGGGGGGGGTCCGGCCTGCGGCGGCCCCGGAGCCTCCGGGAACCGTCCCCGAACGCCCCCGGGCCGGGCCGGGGCCGCGCCGCGCCGGGGGTCGCCGGGGGGGGGAACGGGGACGGAAACGCAGGAGGGGACCGGGGCGGAGCCGGGACGGGATGAGGATGAGGATGGAGCCGGGGATGGGGATGGGGATGGAGCGGGATGGAAGCACGGGCGGAGATGGGCACGGAACCGGGGATGGGGATGAGGGTGGGGATGAGGATGCGAATCCAGCAGGGGATGGGGGTGAGGATGAGGATGGGGATGGGGATGGGAATGGAGCCGCGGGTGAGGATGAGGATGGGGATGGAGCCGCGGGTGAGGATGAGGATGGGGATGGAGCCGCGGGTGAGGATGAGGATGGGGATGGAGCCGCGGGTGAGGATGAGGATGGGGATGGAGCCGCGGGTGAGGATGAGGATGGGGATGGAGCCGCGGGTGAGGACGCAGCGGGGATGCTGGAGGCGGCGGGGGCAGATGGGGCCGGGGTCGCGCCGCGGCGGGAGAGGACAGGCCCGGTGGGGCGGGGGCTGCCCGCTGCGCCCCCCCGGCCGCTCCCGGTGCCCCCGGCCCAGGCCCCGCACTCACCGGCGCTGCTGCTGCGGGGGACGCGAGCCCGCATCCCGGCCGCGCGCCGCCGCAGCGCCAGCAGCCAGCCGCCGGTCGAGTGCGGGGCCCCTGCCGGCCGGGGGCACCCCGGGAGCGGCCGGAGCCGGGCGCCAGCGGGCAGCCCCGCCCACCGGGCCTGTCCTCTCCCCGCCACGCGCCGGGGCCGCCCCCGGGGCTGTGACCCCCCCGCCCCCCCCCGGGGCACGGCCGGTACCGGGGATGCTCCGGGGGGGGGGGAAACACCGACCCCCGGGGGGGCAGCACCGACCCCCGGCCCCCTCCCGTGCCCGCCCCGACCCCCCAGGGTGGTCATGGGGTCGGGGGTCCCCCCTCATCCCGGGGTCCCCCCTCCATCCCGGGGGTCTCCCCCTCATCCGGGGGTCCTCCCCTCCATCCCGGGGGTCTCCCCCTCCATCCCGGGGTCCCCCCCTCCATCTCCCGGGGTCTCCCCTCCATCCCGGGGTCTCCCCCTCCATCCCGGGGTCTCCCCTCCATGCCGGGGGTCTCCCCCTCCATCCCGGGGTCCCCCCTCCATCCCGGGGTCTCCCCTCCATCCCGGGGTCTCCCCCTCCATCCCGGGGTCTCCCCTCCATCCCGGGGGTCTCCCCTCCATCCCGGGGGTCTCCGGCACGGCGGAGCCGCGGCCCCGCGCGGTGGGGGTTGGGCTCCCCCCCTGCCCCCGCCCCCCCAGCCCCCCCCCCCCGCCCGAACGTTTTTTATTCCCTGAATCGTTCCCGGAGCCGCTTCCATGATGGAATTACATCTTCACATCTTCTCCCCGGTGCGCAGCGTTATTAATAGCTGCTCTCCTTTCGCCGCCGCTGCCGGGGGCTGCGGGGGACAAAAACCCCCCGGGAGTGGTCACTGCCAGCCCCAGTGCCCGAGGACAGAGCCTGGCACGGCACGGACAGAGCGACGGCAGGGACAGACCCCTGCAGACCCCTCAGTGGCGTCACTGCCACCGCAGATCTCCAGGACAGAGCCTGGAATGACCCACGGCACAGACAGACCCACGGCCCTGAGTGACCCCCGCTGGCGCAGGATTCCTGCCAGGGCCTCGTCCCACCCCAGCAGAGGGCACAGGATGGGGAACAGAGCCCCAGGGATGGGCCAGGGGGGATCTGAGGGACCCCGACCCTCCAAACATCCCTGCCAAGGCCTCTGCAGGAGCTGGGATGGGGAGCAGAGCCCCAGGGATGGGCCAGGGGGGATCTGAGGGACCCCGACCCTCCAAACATCCCCGGCAAGGCCTCTGCAGGAATGGGGGTGAAAGAGCAGCCCCAGGGATGGGCACCGAGGGGGGATCCAGCCCCAAAGCCGAGATGGGGGAGGGCAGCACGGAGAAATCCTGGTGCATGGCTCTGGCACGATGTGGGGAAAGGAACCGCTGGAAAATCCAGCTCGGGGTTTGGGCCCAGGCAGGAGAATCAAAGGGAGCAAAGCCCCAAACTGGGAGCTCCAAACTGGGGTTCCCGAGGCAGACTGGGCATCCTGGAGGGCATCCAGGCTCTGACAGACCCCTGGCACTGGGGGCACCACCCAGGGGTGCCGAGATCCCAGAGGATTCCCGCGGGAGCTCAAACCGCACCACGAGGCCGGGAACATTTTGGGGGGCAATGCCGGGCGGGCACCGGCACTCGGTGGTCGTTCCCGTTGGAATTTCCAGCAGGGAATGGCCCGGGGAGGGCAAAGAGGCCCTGGAATGGCGCCCGAGGGTGGGACAGGACGGGCGGGATCCGGAGGCATCTGCAGGGTCGGGGTCCGCGGGGGTCCGGAGGGATCTGCGGGGATCTACGGGGATCAGCAGGGACAGGATCTGCAGGGATGGGATCAGCAGGGTCCGCGGGGATCCAGAGGGATCTGCAGGGACAGGATCAGCAGGGTCGGGGTCCACGGGGGTCCGGAGGGATTGGAGGGATCTGCGGGGATCAGCAGGGACAGGATCTGCAGGGATGGGATCAGCAGGGTCCTTGGGGGTCCGGAGGGATCTGCGGGGATCAGCAGGACCGGATCTGCCGCTAACAGGGCCCCACAAAGCCCCGAGCGGCCGCTGCTGCCGAGGATCGGCTGCAGAGCGCTTTGAAGCGCAAATGAAGGATTTCCGTCAGGTCGGGAGCCAGTTCGGAAGTGGAAACCATCCCGGAGTGCCCCGATGGATGCAGGGACCGCCCCGAGGGGGCGCGGGGGGTCCCCGGGAGTTGGGGACAAAGCGGAGCTGTGCCAGGGCCGGGAGGAGGAGCAGAGGGAGGCAGGACAGGCCCGAGCTGCTGGAATTGTCCCTGCCCTGGGATTCGGGGGATTTGGGGTCCCCAGAGCCTCCGAGGACAGCGCTGGGTCATCCCATGGGATCCCCTGGGTTTTCCCCCCGGAGCCCGTCGGGGAGAAAAGGGGAGCACCGGGAACCCCCCCTCTGTCCCCCGTGCCGTTTTTCCCTCTTCCCAACATTTTCAGCTGGAAAATCTCATTGCAGAGGGTGACACCGGCTCCGGGGTGTCCTGTCCCCTCCGGGTGACACAGCCTGGGGAAAGGTGCCAAGGCCCTCACGGCATGTCCGAGGCTCCAAAATCCACTCCTGGCTCATTTCCCCCTCCTTTTCCAAGGAAAATCAGCTTTTCCCTTGGAGTAGGGGCTCAGAGCATCAGCCCAGACCCAGAAAAAGGCTCCTGGATAAATCCACGTGGGATCATCCAGGAATGGCAGTGATGTCCCTGTGCTGGGGTGGTGGCACGGATGGCTGCTGTCACCTCCGAGGCTCCAAAATCCACTCCTGGCTCATTTCTGCCACTTTTTCCGAAGAAAATCAGCTTTTCCTTCTGTTTTAGGTGGGAGCTCAGCACATCAGCGTTGGGAAGTGCCAATCCTGGGAATAATCCTGGGAATAATCCTGGCATGTCCCTGGGGTGGTGGCACAGATGGCACTGGTGACACAGCGCTGTCACCTCCGAGACTTCAAAATCCACTTGTGGCTCATTTTGTACGAAGAAAATGAGTTTTTCCTCCTCTTTTAGGGGGCAGAGAGCATCAGGCCGCTCAATCCCAGGAATGATCCCTGGGAATGACGGCGCGTCCCCGGGCCGGGGTGGTGGCACAGATGGCACCGGTGGCACAGCGCTGCCACCATGGATTCCTTACTCCACTTTTTCAAAAGAAAACGAGATTTTTCTTGTCTTTTAGTTGGTAGCTGAGACCATCAGCCTGCTCCTGGAGGAATGCAGTGCTGGGAGCTGCTGATCCCAGGAATGGTCCAGGAATGGTCCCGGGCACGGCGGCGTGTCCCCGCACGGGGTGGTGGCGCAGATGGCACCGGTGGCACAGCGCTGTCACCTCCAGGGCTCCAAAATCCAGGAATGGTCCCGGGAACGATCCCAGGAATGATCCAGGAATGATCCCGGGAATGATCCGGGAATAATCCCAGGAATAACGGTGTGTCCCCACGTGGGGTGGTGGCACAGATGGCACCGGTGGCACCGCGCTGTCACCTCCAGGGCTCCAAAATCCAGGAATGGTCCCGGGAACGATCCCAGGAATGATCCCGGGAATGATCCGGGAATGATCTGGGAATGATCCCAGGAATAACGGTGTGTCCCCACGTGGGGTGGTGGCACAGATGGCACCAGTGGCACCGCGCTGTCACCTCCAGGGCTCCAAAATCCAGGAATGATCCAGGAATGATCCCGGGAATGATCCCGGGAATGATCCAGGAATGATCCCGGGAATGATCCAGGAATGATCCCGGGAATGATCCGGGAATAATCCCGGGAATGACGGCGTGTCCCCGGGCCGGGGTGGTGGCACAGATGGCACCGGTGGCACCGCGCTGCCACCTCCGGCTCCCCCGGAGAGGAAACGCGCGCTCGGCGCTCGGCGCTCCCCTCCCACGGCGTCTCCGAGCGGGGGCAGCAGCCTGGCAGAGCCTCCCGGGAAATGAGGCACCGGGGAAAATTAAAATAAAATTTAAAAAAAGAAAAAAAAAAAAAAAAAAAAAAAAAAAAAAAGCAAAAAAAAAACCAAAAAACCAAAAAAAAACCCACAAAAAATCGGGGGAAACGAAAATGAAAGCGGGTTTTTAATGTCTGATCTGGGAGGTGAATAAACGGATCCTGCCCGGAGTTTTGTGGAGCTGGAGGAGCGCACAGGGCTGGTTCCTTTGATAATTTGATTGATTGATTGGGTAATTAATGAAGGTGGAGCTGCAGTTTTGGGGTTGTGGGGGATGAGGGATTCATCCCGAGGCAAAGGGATTGGGCTGGGATTGAGCGGCTGATGGAGCCGAATCTTCAGGAATTTGGGAATCTCCAGAGGGGAGTCCGAAATCTCCAAAATTTGGGATCTCTGGGAATGCGGGATGCCCAGGAATTTGGGATCCCCAGCACCACCAAATTCCTGGTGATGCAGCCCAAAAAAGCCCCTCAGAAATCCCAACAGATGCTGGAAGAGCTCAGTCCATGCCCAGGCAGTGATGGCATTGAGGACGGGCGGTTTGGAGGAGGAAATTCCTTGTGATACACCCCAAAAAGGCCTCCAAGAAAAAAACCCAAAATAGGCCCAAAAAGCCCTCCCAAACCCCCCAAAACAGGCCCAAAAAGCCCTCCAAAAAACCCCCATAAAAACCCCCAGGAAAGGCCAAAAGATGCACAAAGCCCCCAATCCACTCCCGAAAAAAGCTCAAAAAATGTCCCAAAAAGCCTTCCACACCCCCCCAAAAGCCCAAAAACCTCCAAAAAAGCCCAAGAAAAGCCCACCAAAAAAAAAAAACAAAAACCCAGAAGGTAAAACAAGGTAAAACAAACCACCCCAGAAATGTTCCAAATAACAAAAAAAAAAGCCCCTTAGAAAGAGAAAAAAACCCAAAAAACAAAGCACACAAAACCCCCAAAAGGCCCCCAAACCCAAAATACCCTTCAAAAAGCAAAATAAAACCCAAAAAAAAGCACTCCCAAACCGCTCAAAATGGGTCTTAAAAAGGGCTCAAAAATGCCCTTCAAAAAGCCAAAAAAAAAAACCAACAAAAAAAGCCCCTAAAAACCCTTCAAAAACCCAAAAAAAACCCCCAAAAAACCCCCCAAAAAGGCCCCTAAAAACCCTCCAAAAATCCCCCAAAAAACCCTTGCAAACGCCCCAAAAATGAAGAGTCCAAGCCGTGTTTTTGCACTACTCTCAGTTTATTCTGCGCTGCCTCAGCCGGACCCAGCCCCGGCCCCGGCGCCGCTCGGCTCCTCCCGCCCGGGAACGGCTTTTTGAAATTCCATTTTTTCCATATTTTTGTATTTTTTTTTTTTTTTGTCCTTGAGTTTTCTCTCATTGAGTTGCCCCCGCCCCGGAGGAAAAGGAAAAGGCATCGCTGGGAGGGGATCCCGGGGGGTTTTTCCTCGGATTTGGGATTTTTGGGGTGTTTTGGGGTGTTTTAGTCGGTTCTGCGCGGTGGGCAGAGCACTGAAGGCACATTCATGTCTGATACCCTGTACGAGCCGGGAGGGACACAAAGGGAACCCAAGGGGAAGGGGAGGAGGAAAAATGGGGGGAAAATAAATAAAATAAAATAAAATAAAATAAAATAAAATAAAATAAAATAAAATAAAATAAAATAAAATAAAATAAAATAAAATAAAATAAAATAAAATAAAATAAAGGAAAAATGGAGAAATACGTGGGGGAAAAAAAAAAAAGAAGTTGAAAGGGTTGGGGGAAATGGGAAAAATGTGAAAGGGAAAGGAAAAAATGAAGAAAAAAAGGAAAAAAAGATTTATGA
This sequence comes from Ammospiza nelsoni, assembly GCF_027579445.1. Classification (NCBI taxonomy): domain Eukaryota; kingdom Metazoa; phylum Chordata; class Aves; order Passeriformes; family Passerellidae; genus Ammospiza; species Ammospiza nelsoni. The sequence goes on along the minus strand of NC_080658.1, from coordinate 496,109 downwards.
AAAAACAAAGAAAAATTTTAAAAAAGGAAAAAAAATTGAAATAAATGAAAAAATAGGAAAAAATTGGAAGAAACTGAAAAAAAAAAAAAAAGGAAGACAAATAAGGAGAAAAAGAAAACTGGAAAAAGGCAGAAAAATTGAAAAAAAATTAAAAATGGAGAAAAAAGAGGACAAAAATGGGGAAAAATGAAAAATGGGAAAGATTAAAATAAATAAAAGAAAAATAAAAAAATTAAAAGAAATAGAAGTAAAATAAAGTGGAAAAAATAAAAATAGGAAAAATAAAAATAAATAAAAGAAAATTTTAAAAAAATGAAAGAAATGGAAGTAAAGTGGAGAAAAAATAAAACAAAAAGGAAAATAAAAATGGATAGGAAAAGAAAAAAAAAAAATAAAGACAGAAAACTAGGAACAGGAAAAAAACCCAAGAAAAATTAAAAGGGAAATAAAAGAAAAATTCTGAGAAAAAAATAATAATAAAAAAAAGAGAAAAATGGATGAAAATTAGAAGGAAAATTTAAAAGAAATTAAAAGGAAAACCAAAAGAAAATTAGAAAAATAAAAAATAAAAATATGAAGAAAAAAAGGAAAAATAAAATTTAAAAAAAAAGAGAAAACTAAAAGAAAAAATTAAAATTAAAGGGAAAAATGGAAAAAAAAGAGAAGAATTAAAAGGAAAAATAAAACTAAAAAATAAAAAATAAACCTTTTAAGAACTGAGGAGCAAATCCTGCCCATTTTCCTGCTCCCCCTCCCAGGAGCTTTCCCGACACCTCCACAGAGCTGCAAACGAAGTGAAAATTCCAAATCTCCAAACCCTGAACATCCCTAAGGAAAAAAAAAAACTTTTTTATTTTGATTTTTCCCCCCTTTTTTCCTTTTTCCAGAGGAAAAATTCCGCTCCCAACGCGGCGAGAAATTCGGGAACAGCAAAGGAAAAATTCCTTGTGGATTACTGGGAAAAAACACCCAAAATCCATTTAAAAATCCCAACTTTTTCCTGGGTTTCCCTCTGGAAAAGAGCCAAGAGTATCCCAAAAAAAAAAAAAAAAAAAAAAAAAAAAAGGAAAATATTGGGGAATGTTTGACACCATTTTATTCATCTTCAACTGCAGTGGAAAAATAGAAACCTTTTACAAGCGCCGGCGTTGTCAGCTCAACTCAAGTTATATATTTATATATTTTATATAAATTTCTTTTTTTTCCTTTTTTTTTTCCTGTTTTTTATTTTTTCCTTGTGTTTTTCCAAGTGCAGCAAGAGACCAAAAACCACATCGAGCCTGATCCGAATCGAGCCCCGAAAAAGCAAAAAAAATCCCAAATAATTCCAAATAAACAGCTTTTAATCCCAGTTTTTGTGGTTTTTTTTTTCCACATCCAATTTCCTCTCCAAATACCACCTGAATTTCTTTAAATTTTTCTTTCTTTTTGTGCATATTTTTATTTATTTCATTTTTTTTTCACCTCTTTTTGAACTCTTTGGCACAATTTTGATTCTGCTACAGTCCGAGTCAGGAGATCTCTTTTGCCAATTTGCAGCACTTTTTAAAAAAAAAAATCTGATTTTTAAATTTTTTTTCCTGACTTTTTTTAACTTTTTGAAGCCTGAAACTCGCTGGACAAATGGATTTTTCTATTCCCTGCAACCCAAAAATTGTGTTTTTCCCCCATTTCTACATTCACAGTTGAATATTTAAGGAAGGAAAGGCGCTTTTGTTGCTGAGCAGGACAAGCCAAGAGCTCCAAACATTCAGCATTCCCTAAAAATAAAATCCCTAAAAAAAGCGACTTTCCTTAAATTTAATTTTTTTTTCTTCTTTTCTACTTTTTCTTCCCTATCTCTTACTGCCTGAACCTCAGTTATGAAATGCAACAGCTGAACCCTTAAATTTTGTATATTTTAGATTTTTTTTGTCTTTTTTTTTCTGTCTTTTGGTTTTTTTTTTTCTTTTTTTTTTTTTTTTTCCCGGATTTTTGTTTTTTTGTGGTTTTGGGAAAAAAAAAAAAAAAAAGAGAAACTGCAATGAAATTTTTTTTCTTTTTTTTTTTTTTTTTGGGAAGTTGAGAATGTGGATATGACCTCACTCACACACACTCACTCCTCTTGGAATTCCTTCTCTCTCCTCTGGGATTTGCCTCATCCCGGAGACTCCCAAATCCCTGGGAAAATCCCAAATCCTGGGAAATTCCCAATTTTCCACCTTCCTCTCTTCTCTCTCTCTCTCTCCAGCAGCCAAAACCTCACAGAGCACCACTTTAATCCCAATTTTCCCCGTTTTTCCCTCATTTTCTCCTCCGAGCTCAGCCGCTCTCGGGCTGGTGGGAATTTCGCTTTTTTCCCCCCATTTTTTTTTTTTTTGGTGGAATTTTTGGGGCACAGAATTCCCTCCTGGATGCCGGGGGTCACCAAAGGTTGGGATTTTTGTTCCGAGCCTCACTCACTCATCCTCAGCATCCTCTCATTCCCAAACATTCCGCACACGTCCTCACTCCCGGGGTTTTTGGGGGGTTTTCTAGGAGATTGGAGATTTTTCCTTTTTTTTCTCGGTGTTGTTGTTGGTTTTTTATCCAGTGGGGGTCCTCAGGTGTCGTCCCAATGGTAACAGATCTGGAAAAGGGAAAAAAAAAAACCAGGGGATTTAGGGGGAAAAATGGGATTTTGGGGGGGAAAAAGGGAATTGGGGAATTCAAGAGGGAAAGGGAATTGAGGGGAAAATGGGGGGAAAAAGGAATTCAGAGAAAAAAGGGGATTCAGGGGAAAAAGGGGATTCAGGGGAAAAAAGGAATTCAGGGAATCAAAGCCCTGGAATGTTTAAAAACGGGGGGATGTGGCTCTTGGGCTGGACTCCACCTTGGAGATTTTTCCAAATTTAACAATTCCAGGATTACAACAAAAAAACCCCAAACCTAAATACTGCAAATCAGGAGATAATAAAAAAAAAAAGTGGGGGAAAAATTGGGTTGGGTTCAATCCTGGAGATTTTTCCAACTTTAAAATTAAGAAAAATCGACTTTGTAGGGTCAAAAGACCCCCAAATGGGACTTTTTTCCCCACAAAAAACCAGGAAAAGAGAACTTTGGGATTGTGGCCCTTCCCAGGCTTAGCTGAGCCAATTCCAGGAATTTCTGGGTGGGAAAAAGCAGGGCTGAGCCCTCACCAAGCTTGGTTCTTGAGTTTCCTCAGCTCTTTCGTGGCCCAGGTCGCGAGGGTTTTCGTTTTGTTCGTCTTGGATCTCCTCCCTTCCGTTAGCAGTTCGTGGATCATGGGTCTGGCTTCTACTAATTTCAGGACGTCCTTCCCAAAAGCTGTACACAAATCCCTGGATGCAGAGGAAAATTGGGGAGAAAAACCAATTGTGAGTGGCACAAAATGCTGGTCGGGGGGGGGGGGGGGGGGGTGGGCTGATTTTGGGAAAACTGCAATTTAAAAATGCTCCAATTCTTGTTTAAAGGTTGATTTCATCATAATTCTCCTTCAATTCAGCAGGAGAAATGAAAACACCTCAGCCTGCCTTTCTCTGCTACCTAAGGATGAGTTTTTTTGGTTCTAAACTCCTGGAAAAATCCTAAATCTGGGATTTTTGTGACGACTTTCTCACCAGCAGAATTGCTTCACACCTGGAGCCAAACACCCAAACTCCAACCCCAAAACTGACACTAAAAACCTCAGACAGGCAAGAAAAAAAGGGCAGATTCCAGGATTTTAACCTGGTTTCCTCTGTTCCCTAAGGATGAGGGATTTTGGGTTCTAAACTCCTGGAAAAATCCTAAACCTGGGATTTTTGTGACGATTCTCTCACCTGCGAATCCCTTCACACCTGGAGCCAAACTCCAAGCCCAACAGTGACCCTAAAACCCTCAGATGGGCAGGAGGAAGCCAGGTTGAAATCCTGGGATCTGCCCTTCCTCTGTTCCCTAAGCATGAGTGTTTTTGTGTTCTAAACTCCTGAAAAAACCCTAAATCTGGGATTTTTGTGACAATTCTCTCACCTGCAAATCCCTTCACACCTGGAGCCGAACTCCAAGCCCAACAGTGACCCTAAAACCCTCAGACGGGCAGGAGGAAGGGCAGAGCCCAGGATTTCAACCTGGCTTCCTCTGTTCCCTAAGCATGAGTGTTTTTGGGTTCTACACTCCTGGAAAAACCCTAAACCTGGGATTTCTGAGACGATTCTCTCACCTGCGAATCCCTTCACACCTGGAGCCGAGCTCCAAGCCCAACAGTGACCCTAAAACCCTCAGATGGGCAGGAGGAAGCCAGGTTGAAATCTTGGGATCTGCCCTTCCTCTGTTCCCTGAGCATGAGTGTTTTTGTGTTCTAAACTCCTGAAAAAACCCTAAATCTGGGATTTTTGTGACGATTCTCTCACCTGCGAATCCCTTCACACCTGGAGCCGAGCTCCAAGCCCAACAGTGACCCTAAAAGCCCCAGACGGGCAGGAGGAAGGGCAGAGCCCGGGTTTTTCCTCACCCTATGAGCCCGGCGGCGCAGGCCACCACCCCGTCCGTGTGATCCTCGTCCCCCGCGATGTGGTCGATGTAGGACAGGATAAACTCCACCCTGGGCTGCACCAGCATCACGTCGGCTGCAGGGAGGGCAAAGGCCTGGTCAGGGCTTTGGCAACGTCTGGGATGCTCCCAAAACCCGCCTGGCTCCCACCCGGATCCTCCCTCTGGATCTGATCAATTCCCCTGGACTGACTGGGGTTTTCGCTGTTTCCTGCTCTGAGGGTTCGCCGCTGCAGGGATGGGGCAACCCCAAAAAGGAGGATCAGGGGGAGCTCCTGGATCCCTGGAAACGCCCCAGGAATGTGGGGATGTGGCACTGGGCATTCGGAGGAAAAAAGGGAATTCGGGGAATCAAGGGGAAAAAGAGGGAATTCGGGGAGAAAAGGGAATCAGGGGAGTAAAGGCACAAAAGGAGATGTGGTTTGGAGGTGACACTGGATGATTTTAAAGGAAGGGATGTGACAACCCCAAAAGGAGGCTCAGGGAGATCTGTATCAGGCAACTGGGAATATTTCTCCACAGGAAGAGTTACAAAATATTGGAACAACTTCCCAGAGCAGTCCCCATGCCAGGAAATGCCCTAGGAATGTGTGGCTGTGACACTGCAGGACATGGCTTGGAGGTGACACTGGATGATGCTAAAGGAAGGGAAGGAGCAGGGATGTGACAACCCCAAAAGGAGGCCTAGGGAGATTTGTATAGGGTAATTTGGAATAATTCCCCACAGGAAGGGTTAAAAATGCCCAAAACCAGGTGGACAGGCCACTGGGGGTGTGGTTTGGAGGTGACACTGGATGATGTTAAAGGAAGGGAAGGAGTAGGGATGTGACAACCCCAAAAGGAGGCTCAGGAGGTCTGTATGGGATATTTAAGAATAATTCCCCACAGGAAGGGTTAAAAATGCCCAAAACCAGGTGGACAGGCCACTGGGGGATGTGGTTTGGAGGTGACACTGGATGATGCTAAAGGCAGGGAAGGAGCAGGGATGTGACAACCCCAAAAGGAGGCCTGGGGAGGTTGGTATCGGGTATTTGGGGACATCCAGGATTCCAGGGCGTGGCTGGTTTCCAGGATGGCTCCCACAGGGACCCCACTCACGGTGCACGTTCTCCTGGTCTCCCTTGAGGCCCTGGATGATGCCCGTGTAGGCCTCCAGGCAGCCCTCCCGCAGCTCGTTCAGGTAATCCACCATGTCGTAGTCGGACTGGGGACAGACACACGGACAGACACAGGGACAGAGTGAGTGACGCCTTCAGCCTCAGCTCTCACGTTTCCCACATGCTGCACTGCCTCAGCGTGGCTCTGAACTCACACAGAGTGTTAGCAGGCTCTGCCCACAGCTCAGTCACACAGAACAATCCTTTAGCCCCAGAGACAAGGACAGACACCGCTGCAGCTTCGGGCCCAAAAAGTGTAGACAACAAAAAGGCCCAAAAGTGCAAACAAAGCAAACTGAGGGGAGCAATCTGTGAGGATGGGACTGCACAACCTGGAGCTGTAATTGGATAATTAACCCCGATATGGAAATGGACCAAAACTTGTAAAAGTGAGAAAACTCATGACTCTTGAGTCCATCTTGGGTGTAGCCATGGCCAGGCTCTTGTGCTGCCCAAGGTGCATCCTTGAAGCCTTTCAATAAATCCCTGCTTTATTAATTTAACTCTGTACAGCCTCTTTGGGCATCAAGATGAGACCCCAGAATGTCCCCTGGGCCTGGGGACAGCTCACCTTGTCCACCTGGGCCTGGGATGCCTGCTGGAGGGTGTTGAGCACCACGTCCAGGTACTTCTTGAACTCGCCGCCGATGGCCAGGGCGATGTCCCCGAACACCGAGAGGATCTGCGGCTTCACCGACCTGTGCACGTTCTCGTTCTGGGGAAAAACACCCCAAAAAGGGCCTGGATCAGGGTGGGAAGGGGCAAAGGAAAGGAGGGAACGGGCTCAGGCTGCACCGCGGGGTTTGTGTGGGGTGTTCCAGAATGTTTCTCCAGTGGAAAGAGTGTAAAATGCTGGAGCAAGAACAGGGGTTGGAAATGCCTGGAAATGCCTCAGGAATGTGGGAGAGGGAGGGAAAGGGAGGAAGGAATTCAGAAGGAAGAAAGGAATTTGGAAGGAAGGAATTCAGAATTCTAAAGGAATTTAACAGGAAGGGAGGGAGGCAGGAAGGAAGGCAGGCAGGAAGGCAGGAAGGCAGGAAGGAAGGAAGGAAGGAAGGAAGGAAGGAAGGAAGGAAGGAATCCAGGAAGGAAGGAATGAACTCAAGAATTCAGGAAGGGACTCAGAAGGAATTCAGGGAGAGCGAGTGGGAGTGATGCAGAGTGGGAGACAGGAAGGAATGTGGGAGAAACTCAGGAATCCAGGAAGGAATTTATTTAGGAATTCAGCAAGCTGATAAATGAGACATTCCCCCAGCGCCCAAAGCCCTTGCCCCCAGCACCTCCTGGCCGCCGTTCAAACCGCGCCGCGGCGGCGCCGCCAAACACGAGACATTCCCGGAGAATTCCTCCCACTTTTCCCAGGCTTCTCCCACCTCCCACTCCCCTGGGAAGAGTGAGCATCCAACTGTTACTCGGGAATCTCCCACTCACCCCCAGGTTCTCCAGGAGCAGCTGCATCACCTCGTCGCAGAAGGGGAGGATGTTGGACTGCAGGGCTCGGCACAGGTCCCCCACCAGCCCCACTGCCGACAGGCAGACCTGCAACGGAGCAGGGATCAGCTCTGGGATTTGGGGTCATCCCTGGGGATTTTGGGGTCATCCCCCAGGAATTTGGGGTCATCCCCCAGGAATTTGGGGTTGTCCTGGTGCTCCAGAGGGATGGGAGGGTGATTAAATCCTGGGAATAATGAGCTGCCTGACAGCACTGAGGGGAGGCATGAGGACATGCAGGAGTGGCAGGGATTTGGGTTGGAAAAACATCTCTAAATTCCAATTTCAAAGGGGAAATCCCAGCCAGGATTTGGGCTGGAAAAACTACTCCAAAATTCCCATGGAGGCCATCAGGATTGATAATCCAAGGGGAAATCCCAGCCAGGACTGATAATCCAAGGGGAAATCCCAGCTAGGATCTGGGCTGGGGAAAAAACCTCAAAATTCCCCTTGTAGGCACCAGAATTTGACATTCCAAGGGGAATTTGCTGCCTTATCCACATTTTTCCTTGGAAACAACTAAGAAAACTTAAGACACCAAAATTCTACGCTCCAAGGTGGTTTGGATTTGAGAATCCTGGGATTGTTTGGCTTGGAAGTGACCCCACTGGATGGGCAGGGACACCTTTCACTATCCCAAAACTCATCCAACCTGGCCTTGGAAAATTCCAGGGATGGGACAGCCACAATTCCCCCTAGAAGAGGGAGAAAACTGATCCATACCTGGTACTCAGCGTAGTTTTTCAGCCCAATCCCAAGGAAAGGTTTGAAGGCATCCATGTACTTCAGGAATTCTCCACCCAGGACTGTGCAGGGAAAACATTTCAGTGAGAAGGAAAAATCCCAATTCCTGGCATTTGCCATAAACAACAAATCAGATATCCCTCAAATTCAACCCAAACCCAGTGAAAACCAAAAATCACTCGACAACTGAGAACAGTGACATTATCCAGGTCCTCCTGGGACTGGACAAATTCCAAAATTCTTACTGGAAGTAATAAGAAAATCTACCAGACCACAATTCCATGCTCCAAGCTGGTTTAGATTTTAGAATCACAGGATTTCTTGGGATAAAAGGGACCTTAAAGTGACACCTTCCACTACCCCAAGCCCTTGTACACTTCAGCCATGAGAACACCCCCAGCTCTCCTTAATTGCTTTATCCTTGGGAATAATAAAAAATTACCAGAAATCAAAATTCCACACTCTAAGGTGGTTTGGATTTCAGAATCCCAGGATTTCTTGGGTTGAAGGGGACCTTAAAGTGACACCTTCCACTATCCCAGGTTGCTCCAGCCTCGGACACTTCCATGGATGGAGCTCCCCCACCTTCCCTGCACCACAAATTACATTTTTCACCACTTTGCCCAAATTTCCCGGATCCAGCCCCATTCCTGACCTTCCACCAGGGTGCTGACGGCCATCAGGGCGTCCTCCTGCACCCCGCCGGAGCCGGCCGTGCTCTGGAACATTCTGAGCAGCGACGCCATCACCACGTCCGAGATCTGCAGGGCGTCCTGGTGCTGCACCTTCCGCAGCACGTTCTGAGGGAAAAATCATGGGAAAAGGGCAAAAATCACTGTTTATCCTACAGGTAAAGCACTCCCACAGCCCTGGGTCTGCTCCTTCTGAGGGAAAAATCATGGAAAATGGGAAAAAATCATCGCTCATCCCACAGGTAAAGCATTCCCACAGCCATGGGTGCTGCACCTTCTGCAGGGATGTTCTGAGGGAAAAATTGTGGAAAATGGGCGAAAATCATCAGTTATCCTATAGGTAAAGCATTCCCACAGCCATGGGTCTGCTCCTTCTGAGGGAAAAATCATGGAAAATGGGCAAACATCACCATTTATCCCACATGTAAAGTATTCCCACACCAATAGGTGCTGCACCTTCTGCAGCATGTTCTGAGGGAAAAATCGTGGAAATTGGGGAAAAATTGCTGTGTATCCTACAGATAAAGCATTCCCACAGCCCTGAGAGCTTTGATAAGGATGAAAGAGCTGCTGTTTGAACCCTTTTGCAGCCAAAAAAATCTGCTTTTGTGGCTGCAAAGTCCCGTTCATTTGGCTGCATTCAGATTTTCCAGCTGAATTTCCCTTTCCTGCTGCATGGGCTGTTCTCAAAGCTTTGCCATGTGTAAGCTGGAATTAAATGTGACCAGCCCAAATTTAGCCTATTAAAAAAACATAATAATGAAATCCTTTTTTTTTTCTGTCGCAGCTGAGCTTGCAGGGGTTGAACCCATCTGAATTAAAGTTTAGAAATGCTTGAAGTGGTTAAAATACAACAGTTCCCAGGAAAAGAAAAAAAAAATCCTTAATTTCCAGAAGAAAGTAATTATTTAAAGTTTCATTTTTCACTCCACAAAAATGGACTTTGGCTGTTCATATAATTAAGATTTGATTTATGGAATTACAGGATGGTTTGGGTGGGAGGGGAGCTTAAAAATCCCCAAACTCCATGGACAGGAACACAGTCCACTGAACCAAGTTGTTCCTTCCAGTGATAGGATTTTCTCACTTAATTTTCAATATTAACAAATGCTTTTTCTTCTGCTGGATGTTTGTAATTGCATTTCCAGCAAAACAACAAATAAAATTGGGAAAACCCCCCATATATTTTATTTTTTTAATACTGAAAAAAGCCCCTCTGCTGAGTTTTACTCAGTGGGTTTTTAGCATTTGCTGCAACTGGGTAAAAAATTCAGGTTCTGGGATAGTAAAAAAACCACATTTAGAAATTAAAATTGGCATCTTAATTCCACCCGGATTATGCTCCCCAGTGCCCACCCTGCAAGATTCCAGGGTGAAAATTCCCCATTGACACTCTTTCTAAGAAGAGATTATTCTCATTTCTCATTATTTTCAAAAATTACCCTAAAATTGGAGCGTGAAAACAACCACAAAGCTTTTGAGGATGAAATTATGGATTTCTCAAATCATCCTGGAGACCACCTGGGTTGCTCTGAGCTGATTTTGGGGTAAAAAACTCCTTTTTTGAGTGGTGTTTGCAACAGTAAGCACTGCCCTGATGGCTCCTGCTCATCAGCAGATGTTTAATTGGGAATTCTGAGGACACTCAGAACATTTTAATTGGTGCCATTTGGATCAGGAGCACCAAGCACGAGAAGCAGATGAGGGAATCTCTAAAAAGCCTTGAGGGAATTTTTTTTGTTGTTGTTGTCTGTGGGATTGTTGAGGCTGTAGCCAACCCAAGAACCAATCTGACAGCACAGACAACCTATAAAATCCCTAACAACATTCTTTGAGTCATATTGCCCTGAATTTTGTCTCTAGAGCACAACTCAGAGACTTCTGAACCTTGCATCACCTCCCACGTGTCAGCTGGGACCCAAAATCCACTTTTTTCATTCAACTCTCAGCACTGGGAGCTGAGGTTGCAGCTTTAGGGGCACAAAAACACCTCAAAAATCACTTTATTCCCACAGCAAACTCAGGAGAGAGAATTTACCTGGAGAGTAGCACAGAGAAGAGACTGGAGGTCGTTGAACTGGATTCTGTCAGAGGTGCTCTGGATGTGAGACTGAAACAAGAACAAAATCCCACGTGTGAAGAGGCTGCCTGGGATCCTGGCAGCTCCAGGGAGAGCCAGGTTGTACTTTAAATATTTGTTCTTTTCAGATTTCAGAGCACAGGGGCTGTGAAGAAGCTGAATATAGAATCCCTGAGTGGTTTGGGACCTTAAATCCCAAATGGGCAGGGACACCTCCCACCATCCCTGGATTTGGACACTCTCAGGGATAGAGTTTTAAATTTAAATTTTTAATTTTAAATCAGGATTTACCCACCTCCATCTGCAGCACTTGCTGGAGCCTCTCCATGATGACCAGGGTGGTTTTTTGGACAGCAGGATAACAGTCCTTGGCACTGTTTTTCACTATTTCCATCAGGGATTCATAGGCAGAACTCCTCAAGTTATTCTGGTGTCCATCAGGTCTGCAACAGAAGGAGGAAGATTTGCAGCTCCAAGTGCTTGGAAACAGATTTTTTTTTAATTTTAGTAAACCAGCAACAGTTCCATTTGAATGCTGTGACAAGCAGGAGCCACTTGAAAAGCCTTGAAATAACGGGAATTTGTGAAGCCGCTTCTGGCAGTTTTGTTTTTAACGATTTTCAGTTTTTGAAATGATTTTCAGCAGCTCTCACGACAAGGAGAGGGACAGAAGGAGCCTCGGAGTTGGTGTCAGGTGAGCAGCACTTCAGAGCCCCTCCCCAGACACCCCTGAGGGTGTGAAATTTGGAATTGAGGCACCTGACATGATTGATGGGCTCCAGAGCCTTGAGCCAGACACTCCACTCCTGGCTGGATGTAAATGAAGACAGGGAAGGAGTTTAAATTTTGAACTGGGACAAGGCTTTTAAGGAGAATCAGCAGCAAAAAAAGCTCCATCAGTCCATGGAGCTGATCCAGGGATTGAACCTGGAGCTGTCAGATTTATGTGACCTTCGAGCCACCATCAAATTTGAGTTTTAGCCTTTTTTTTGCCCTGCATCTGAGAGCAAAATATTTTGCGTCAGATGTGAGAGGAAAATGGAGGAGTCATGAGGGGAAAATGGGGGAGATGTGAGGGGAAAATGTGAGGGGAAAATGGGGGAGTCATGAGGGGAAAATGGGTGAGACATGAGGGGAAACAGGAGAAATTGGAAGGAAAAGGGAGAAGGGACACTTCTGGACTTCCTAAAACCAGATATGGACAAAATATGAGAAATTATTCAGTGAGAAGAGCGGTTTTTACTGGGATTTGCATCCTCTATTCCTCTGGGGTTTTTTATACCAAATAAAGCCATGTTTTAATCCAACAGCAGATCTCAGCTGCCAAGAAGAGCCCAAAAGCGTGGAGTGGGAAATAAATGAGAAAAGGTTTTTTGGGGAGGTTTTTTTACCTGTCTGCAGTCTCCAGCAGTTTCTGCACTATCAGCTCAAAGGAGGAGGATAAGCAGTAGGTTGCTGGCTCTTCCTGATCATCAGCCACATCTGCAGCTTCATAGGCAGCTTCAGCAAGGCTGGAGAAGGCCTGGGACACAAAATATCCAACTTGAGGAAAAATGGGGGAGATGTGAGGGGAAAATGGGGGAGATTCGTGAGGGGAAAATGGGGGAGATCTGTGAGGGGGAAATGGGGCAGATTCGTGAGGAGGAAATGGGGCAGATTCGTGAGGGGGAAATGGGGCAGATCCGTGAGGGGGAAACGGGGGGAGATCCGTGAGGGGAAAATGTGAGGGAAAACAGGAGAATCGTGAGGGAAAACGGGCCAGATTTGGACAGCCAAGACCAAACAGCCTTAAGGGATGTCAAGGCTGGATATTAAGGAAAATTCCCTCATGGAAAAAGTCCCAGGCATCTGCACAAGCTGCCTGGAGCAGGGCTGAACTCCCAATCCCTGGAATTGCTCACCAAATTCACGGATGAGCACAGAAGAGCCAGCACAACTGCACTGCTGCTGGCAGAATGCTCCGACTTGGTGACACCAAAACCCCTCCAGATCCCACCAGGAGCTGCTGTTCCCAGTGGATCTGGATTCCTGCAGGGTGTGGGGGGTTCCTCACCCAGCAGACGTTGGTGGCCACCCTGGGCTCGGCGCTCAGCCCCTCCATCAGGCACTGCAGCAGCGGGGCCAGGTAGATGTCGTTGATGGCGGCCTCGGGCAGCATCTCGCAGATCCTGCCCACGGTCCAGGCTGTCGTGTCCCTGACCACCACGCTGGGATCCTTCATCAGCTCTATCAACGTTGGCATGGCCTGGAAGGAGCCAGGAGAAAACACATGAGGAAAAAAAAAAAATTCTCCAAATAACCATGCAATTTTAAACTCTAAAAACCCCTAAACAAGAGACTTCTACCTCCAAAACCAGACTACACCCTCCTGATTTTCCTCAAGTGAAACCCTCCAAAACCCCACAAAACCCAGGCTCCAGAAGCCTCCAAAACAGGCGACATCCTTCTGATTTTTCTCAAAATAAGATCATGTAGAAACCAGACATTCTCTCCCAATTAACCTAGTGATTTTGGGTTCTAAAACCCTACAAAACTCAGGCTCCAGAAACGTTCAAAACAGGTGACACCCTTCTGATTTTCCTTAAAATAAAATCAATTAACCCAGTGATTTTGGGCTCTAAAACCCTACAAAACTCATGCTCCAGAAACGTTCAAAACAGGTGATATCCTTCTGAATTTTTTTAAAATAAGAGCATGTAGAAATCAGACATTCTCCTCCAAATAACCACAAGACTTTTACCTCTAGCAGCCCCTAAACAAGGGATTTTTTTTACCTCCAAAACCAGACTGCACCCTCCTGACTTTCCTTAAACGAAAGCCTCACACAAACCAACACCCTCCCCGAAGAACCACAGCCAAACGAACGCTGACCTGTATTACTAAGGGTTTGAGCTGGTTGGGCTCGGGCCCCTCCAGGATGCAGCCGAAGGCCATGACGGCCGCGTCGCGGTACCGCCAGTCGGGGTTCTTGATGTGCTCCTTGATGAAGGGCAGCACGTGGGGGACGATGTCGTCCTCGCAGCACGTGGCCAGCAGCATCAGGCACACCCCTGCCGCCTTGCACGGGTTCCAGTCGTCGTCGTCGTCGTTCTCGTCCTGCAGGAAAAACATCAGGGTGACGCCTGAAGTTTGAACTTTGATTATCACAGATTTTGTGCTGCCTTAGGGTGAGGGTCTGGGCTTCCTATTAAGGGTTACTGAGCTCTCTTCATAGAGTAAGGAGAAAAAATAATTCCTTTTACAGCTTGGGACCAAGGACAATCTTACAAGTTACAGGCCCAAGAGCACATTCTTGGGTCAGGAATAGAGGGAATCACCAAATCTCTCTGGGAACGAGAAATATTAGGAAGCACAGCTCCAATAAATCCCTGGAAGTTTAACAGGGAGTAAAGAAATCCAGGCCTCAAAAATCCCAGGGATTGGGAGCTCACACGAAGCTGTGGAATATTTGGTTTAATATCCCAAATAGGAATAGAGGGAATCACTAAAACCCTCTGGAAACCACAAATCTTGGGAAGCACAGCTCCAGTAAATCCCTGGAAGTGTTTAACAGGGCCTAAGGCCTCAAAAATCCCTGGAACTGCAGCCCACATGAGACAGGGGCTGTGCTATATTTGGTTTAATATACCAAATATTCTTTCAGGAATACAGGGCATCACCAAACCCCTCCGGAAACTACAAATGCTGGGATGTGATCAGGGAAAAAAAGGAGGCAAGTCCCAGTCTCAGCCCAAAACTTGCTGCATCACTGGCTCAGAGTGGTGCATGAAAGCTCATCACAGACCAGGGACTGCCATCTCCTGAGGCATTTCTGGGATCCCAATGGGACCAGAGGAATCCAAAACCCCATTCCCAAGAGCTCCTGAGCTGCAATTCCCTCAGGGAATGTGGCACTCACCTGTTTTGTTAAGGTCTGGGTTAGAATAGGGACCAAATATTGCAGTGCCCCCTTGGCATAGAACTTGCTGGTGTGCTCTGGGGGCCGTCCTTGTTCTGCTGCCTGCAGAGAAGAAAAAGAGGTGAAAAGTTTACTTTCATCAACATTTTTATCTGTTTCTATGTAATCTTTTTCAGCATTAAAAGGCTGAATGATCAACTCCAAGAGGCACAAATTCCCCATTCCCCTCCCTGCTCCCCAGCACAAATTCTGAGCTGCCTCAAGGGCACTTTGAACTGAGGTAAATATTCCAAAATCCACTTTAATTCCTCATCCCTCTCACAGGGCACAATTATCCCCATTTTCACTTGGCTGTCAGGTGTAATTACCAAGTGACCCCGAGGTGAAGGAGCAAAAGGTTTGGAGCAAATAAACCCCACCCCACTGCTGCTGCCTGTCCTTTTATCCTTCATTTTTTATTTTTTGGGAATGCAAGCATAAATATAGATTTAGCTGCTTTAAAAAAAATGGATGTGATTCATGCAGAGCCCTTCAAAGTTTCAGCTGTTATTGATCCCCACAGATAATTTCTGCAAACAGCATCTGCATGCAGAACAAATTCCCCAAATTCCTCTCCAGCCCCAGCCATTCCATAGGATAATTACTTTTATTTCATCCAGAATTCCAGGTCTGACTCATAAATAATGGATTTTAGGGAATGTGAACCATCTTCTGGCATAAAGCCCCTCATGGTTGTGACAGACCCCAAAATTTTGGACATTATTTTATTAATCCCATGGATTATTTCCAGGAAAAACACAGGGGAGCCCTGTGATGGAGCTGCATGTGGAATTGGGTGGAAATAGGGAATAAGAGTGGTAAAATTGGGTTATTTGAACAAAACCCACCAGGCTGGAGAGTGCTGGGACGGTGAGAGGTGTCCCTGCCCATGGCTGGGATTTAAGGTCCTCCCAACCCAAACCATCCCAGGATTTTGGGATTAACAGGAATTCCAAATGCAGAGTCAGCCAAAAACCCCCAATTTACCTGGGGGAGCAGGACCTCGGCCAGAACCAAGTGAGGAGCTAAAAACTCCTTTCAAAGGAGGAGCCAAAGAGTCCCAAATGAGGAACTAAAAACTCCCAAATCAGCAGCTAAAAAGTCCCAAAAGAGAAGCCAAAAACTCAACTCCCAAATGAGCTAAAAAGGCCCCAAGGAGGAGCTGAAAACTGCCAAGGGAGGGGCCAAAAAATCCAAAAGGAGGAGCCAAAAATTGAACTCCCAAATGAGCTAAAAACCTCCAAAAGAGGAACCAAAACCTCAACTGCCAAAGGAGCCAAAAAACTCGCAAAGGAGGAGCTAAAAACGCCCAAATGAAGACTATAAAGCTCCCAAAAAAGAGGCGCCACAACCTCTTTTAGGGCTTTTCAGGCGGTGCTGTGAGCCCCAAACCAGCCGGGAATTGCCCCATTTCCCCCAGGAACAGCAGGGGCAGCTCCTGGGGTGGCCAAAGGCAGGAATGGCAAATCCCAGGGGAAGAGCAGGGGACGGGTGAGGGGAGCCCAGCCCCACCTCGGAGGCCTCGATGGCCAGGTCCATCTCCTCGTCGCACACGTTGGACCAGAACTCGATGCCCTGCAGAGCCACCTCGTCTATGTCGCTTTTCATCGCCTCAATCGTGATCTGCCGCGGCACAAAAACGAGATTTCAGGGGTTGATCCCACCTGAATTCACCCTGCTTTCGGGGAGATCAGGAGGGGACTGGGGATTGCCGGAAATTCAAGTTATTGAGGTTTAAAATTACAAATAACTGGATTTTTTCCCCCTTATTTTGTCACCTCGGAGTGAGGTTTCTGTCCCATTTGGAATCTCAAAGATGGGGTTTGTAGGGATTTTTTAGGGATTGGGATTCCCAGGGATACAAAAGAAAATCAGGAATGGAAGTTTATAAAGAGATGGCCTTCGGAGAAATAAAAATGGAAAATATAAACTGAAATTGAGGGAGATTTGGGAAATAAACATCAGAAATAGAAACATAAACAAAGGAAAATCAGAGAAATACTAACACAAGTAGAGAGAGAACAGAGAAATAAATATGAGAAATACAAATGAGGGAAATCACAGAAATATAAATAGAAGAAAACCAAGAAAATAAATATCAATATAAACACAGGGAGATCAGCCAAAAAAAGTGAGAAATATAAATTCAAAAGAGGAGAAATCAGAGAAATAAACCAGAGAAATAAAAATACAAATGGGGGAAAATACAAGCAGAGGAAAATCAGAAGAATAAATATGAGAATTAGAAATAAAATTTATTTCTTTATTATAAATAAATAATTTATTACATAGGAACTTATTTAATATATTACTTACATACTATTAACATATATTAATGTATCAATGTATAAATATTATACTGTTACATTATCTTAATATATACTTATATATTAAATTATGTTTATTATGAATATAAAAATTATTTTATAATTAATTATACAATTATTTTATAAATAAAATATGAACCACTCACAGCAAAGAGGGCAGGCCCCATGTAGGTCTCCATGTATTGATAATAAAGGGACATTATCTTCACCAGGTTCTGTAAGGCAGCCACTCGTACCTGGGGCAGAGAAAAATGCCCAATTTCACACAATTTACTTATTTTAATTTTAACATATTTTTGGCAGGCAGATACTCCCCAGGAAGGGAATTTTGAATTTACTCACCCTTGTGTCTGGACACTGTGTGGCTTCACAGACTACTTGCATAATAAAGTGCCTTTCGGACTGAAATAAAGAGAAATAAAAGAACATTTAAAGGGGTTTAAAGAAGAATTTAAGCTTTTAAAGGCTTCCCAGGGAGGGTGAATTTAGGTCTGGACCAGCACAGGGCACCACTCCCTGCTCTATCTTAAACCATTTTTTCCCAATGATGGGAATATTTTCCCCCCAAAACAGGAGTGCTTTTCCCCAAAACTGAAGTGGTTGTTTCCCCCAAAATGGGAAATTGTTTCCCCTTCCCCCCAGAATGGGAATCCAACATTTGCATTTCAAGGCTGTCCAAAATAAAGACACAGCAGAACTTCAGAATTCAAAAATCCTGCTGGTCCCTGAATTATTTCAGCAATTTCTTAAAAAAAAAAAAAAGGAAAAAAGAAGGAAAAAAAGGAAAAAGTCACTGCTCCCCTCCCTGCAGATCCCCAGCGCTCCTGCCTGCCCAGAGCTGCATCCAAGTCTCAGTTTCCACAGGATTTATCCATCAAAACTCAGCGTGGTGCATGAACCTCATCACTGACCGTGGATCAGCAGCTCCCCCTGCAATCCCTTCCCAAAGTTTGGGATTTCTGGGGTTTTCCCCTCACCTCTTTGTCAAAGTTTGCTTTGGTGAATTCCAAAGAGTTCAGGAGTGCGTTGGTAGCTGCAAGCTTCACATTGTTGCTGGGCTCCTCCTTTCTCATTCCCTGGATTATGGCAGTCAGGATCTCATTGGATTTGTCCTGGAGCTGCTCTGGATCCTGAAAAAAAACGTTTAAAAAATCTGGATAAAGTTATTTATGATTTAAACAGATTTTCCTGTTTTCAAGCAGCAGAATCTACGCATGAAAAAGATTTTTTTTTTGGCCAGAATCTACAAATAAATGTTTTGGAAAGATTTTAGGATAAACCAGGAAATCATGGGAAATCCAAGGAATTCCTGCAGCACCTGGGATGGGAAGGAGAAGCCTGAACTGAGCACAAATGCTCCAGAACTCCCCTGGCCAGAGGAAATCCAGGATTTTCCAGGCCAGGGAGGATCCCAAGGCTGGTCCCTGTTTTCCCCGGGATGTGGATGCTGAGCTGAGGTTTTCCCTCAGCCTGCGGGAGCCTCCACGTTCCCTTCGGGAATGGTGACCTGGATTTGGGGTGGGAAAGGAGGTCAGGCCTTCCAGGAACCTGCTGGAGCGGCCAGCAGGGGGAAAAGGCTCCTGGAAACCAGGGAATCCCCTCCAGAGGCGTAAAAGCCTCCTGGAAATCAGGAATGCCTTAAGGCTGCCAATCAGCAAAGGATCATCAAAGTTTCCTGGGAATCCTTAGGTCAGGAAAGCCCTCCGAGATAATTTTAAATCTCCCGGAAAGCAGGATTTCCTTAAGGCTGGAAAAGCCCAAGACCGTAAAAATCTCCTGGGAATCCTAAAAAAACAAAATCCTTAAACAAAAGATCCAACTTAAAAAGCCCCAGTTCAAAATCCAACCAAAACTCCTACCAAAAAAGTCCAGCCTAAAGAACTCAATCCTAAACCCAGCCTAACAAATCAAAAAAACTTCAACCCAAAAACTTCAACCCAAAATACAATCCAAAGAATCCAAGCTAAAACCCAACCCTAAATCCAACCCAAAAAATCCAAAAAACTTAAACCTAAGAACCAATCCAACCCAAAACGCAACCCAAAGATCCAAGAAACTCCAACCCAAAAACTTCCAACCCAAAATCCCATCCAAAGAATCCAAGCCAAAACCCAATCCTAAATCCAACCCAAAAGATCCAAAAAACTTCAACCCAAGACCCAATCCAATCCAAAACGTAACCCAAAAAATCCAACCCTAAGAATCCAAAAAAATCCAACCCAAAGAACCAATCCAACTCAAAATGCAATCCAAAGATCCAAGAAACTCAAACCCAAAAAATCGAACCCAAAAAATCAAAAAAAAAACCTCCAACCCAAAGAATCCAAACAACTCCAACCCAAGAACCAATCCACCCCAAAATCCAACCCAAAGATCCAGGAAACTCCAACCCAAAAAACCCAAAAATCCCTAACCCAAAGAATGCGAGCCCCAACCCAACCCGTCACGGCCTCGGCCCCACAGCCCCGTCCCACTCACGATGTCCTGGCAGATGTAGCCGATGGCCTCGAGCGTGGACTCCTTCATGTGCTCCGTGCTGTGCTGGTTGGTGACGTTGGCCACCAGCTGCGGGATCAGCTCTGGCCACTGGTTCATGGGGATCTCGGCGCAGGCGATGCCGGCCACGCACTGCGACGCCGAGCTGGGCCGGTACGTCTCCGTGCCCAGCGTCTGCAGCACCTGCACGGCACGAGAAACGGGGGGATAAATTATCCCACAGAGCCCTGTGCCCAGGGAAACGGGGATAAACACCCCAGAGAGCCTGATCAATCACCCACAGAGCCCCTGTGCCCAGAGAAACGGGGATAATCACCCCACAGAGCCCTGTGCCCAGAGAAACGGGGATAAACACCCCACAGAGCCCCTGTGCCCAGAGAAACGGGGATAAACACCCCACAGAGCCCCTGTGCCCAGAGAAACGGGGATAAACACCCCACAGAGCCCTGTGCCCAGAGAAACGGGGATAAACACCCCAGAGAGCCCGATCAATCACCCACAGAGCCCCTGTGCCCAGAGAAACGGGGATAATCACCCCACAGAGCCCTGTGCCCAGAGAAACGGGGATAAACACCCCACAGAGCCCCTGTGCCCAGCGTCTGCAGCACCTGCACGGCCAGGGATGGGAGAGACGGGGATCAATCACCCACAGAGCCTGATCAAACACCCACAGAGCCCTGTGCCCAGGGAAACGGGGATAAACACCCCAGAGAGCCCCTGTGCCCAGAGAAACGGGGATAAACACCCCACAGAGCCTGATCAATCACCCACAGAGCCCTGTGCCCAGAGAAACGGGGATCAATCACCCACAGAGCCTGATCAATCACCCACAGAGCTCTGTGCCCAGGGAAATGGGGATAAACACCCCACAGAGCCCCTGTGCCCAGAGAAACGGGAATAAATCACCCCACAGAGCCCCTGTGCCCAGGGAAACAGGGATAATCACCCCACAGAGCCTGATCAATCACCCACAGAGCCCTGTGCCCAGAGAAACGGGGATAAATCACCTACAGAGCCTGATCAAACACCCACAGAGCCCTGTGCCCAGAGAAACGGGGATCAATCACCCACAGAGCCTGATCAATCACCCACAGAGCCCTGTGCCCAGGGAAATGGGGATAAACACCCCACAGAGCCCCTGTGCCCAGAGAAACGGGAATAAATCACCCCACAGAGCCCCTGTGCCCAGGGAAACAGGGATAAACACCCCACAGAGCCCGATCAATCACCCACAGAGCCCTGTGCCCAGAGAAACGGGGATAAATCACCTACAGAGCCTGATCAAACACCCACAGAGCCCTGTGCCCAGAGAAACGGGGATCAATCACCCACAGAGCCTGATCAATCACCCACAGAGCCCTGTGCCCAGGGAAATGGGGATAAACACCCCACAGAGCCCCTGTGCCCAGAGAAACGGGAATAAATCACCCCACAGAGCCCCTGTGCCCAGGGAAACAGGGATAAACACCCCACAGAGCCCGATCAATCACCCACAGAGCCCTGTGCCCAGAGAAACGGGGATAAATCACCTACAGAGCCTGATCAAACACCCACAGAGCCCCTGTGCCCAGGGAAATGGGAATAAATCACCCCACAGAGCCCCTGTGCCCAGAGAAACGGGGATCCATCACCCACAGAGCCCAGAGAAATGGGGATCCATCACCCACAGAGCCCAGAGAAACGGGATCAATCACCCACAGAGCCCAGAGAAACAGGATCAATCACCCACAGAGCCCAGAGAAACGGGGATCCATCACCCACAGAGCCCAGAGAAACGGGATCAATCACCCACAGAGCCCAGAGAAACGGGATCCATCACCCACAGAGCCCAGAGAAATGGGGATCAATCACCCACAGAGCCCAGAGAAACGGGATCCATCACCCACAGAGCCCAGAGAAATGGGGATCAATCACCCACAGAGCACAGAGAAACGGGATCAATCACCCACAGAGCCCAGAGAAACAGGATCAATCACCCACAGAGCCCAGAGAAACGGGATCAATCACCCACAGAAACGGGATCAATCACCCACAGAGCCCTGGGCCCAGCGCCTGCAGCGCCTGCAGGGCCAGGGGCCAGGAGAAACGGGCATCAAACGCCCACAGAGCCCAAACCCCACAGCTTGGGCACAAACCACCCGGGGTCTACTGGAAAAACAGTGCTGGGGACGGGAACAGTCCGGCTGGGACTGCCGTGGTAAAGGTTCAACAAATCGGGGTTGAATTCACCCCAAAAAGCAAATCTTTTATGCCAAAATTATCTGGGTAGTTTTGTTGGGCGTTGGGATAGATCAGGAGGAGTTCTGAACTTTGGGAACTTTTCATTAAAAACATGGAGGGACTGGGATGGATTTTTTCAGCTTTCCCTATAATACACCAGTAAAATTTTCTTTAAAAAATAGAGGGAGCCGTTTGCACTTTTCCATCATTTTTAGTTGTACACCAATAACTTTCTCTAAAAAGTAGAGGGATTTTTCCCAGCATTTCCCAGTCATACACCAGGAAAATTTTCTTTAAAAAGTAGAGGGAGGGGTTTTCATTTTTCCATCATTTTTAGTTTTACCCCAGTAACTTCCTCTAAAAAACTGGAGGGACATGGGATGAATAATTCCCAGTTATATACCAATAACTTTTACTTTAAAAAAAATTGAGAGTGAAATGCTTTTTTTTGATAATTTCCACTTGAATACCAATAATATTTTCTATAAAAACCAGGAAGGGATTAGCATTTTCCCAACATTCTCGGTTATAACCAATAAAACTTTCTTTAAAAACCAAAGAGATGAGGATTAATTTTTTCAGCATTTCCAATTACACACCAACAACATTTCCTTTCTAAACTGGAGGGAGTGGGATGCATTTTATCAGCACTTCCAGTTCCACACCTTCATTTTCCAAGTTTCCACCTAAATGTTGGATTTTTGGTGTTGAAAACAGCAGCAAATTGTTCAATTCCAGTGCACAAGGACAGCTCCTGATCCCAGTAAAATTCCGTGGAAATAAAGGAGCAAAGGTGCTCCATCATCTCTCACCCAAATTCACCCTCTGGTGTGGCTGCCCCTGATCCCTGCATGTCCAAGCCCTGGGAGAAGGAAAGGTGGGAATGGATGGAATTTAAGGTTCTCCCCACCCAAATAATTCTGGGATTATTGAGAGAGATTCTATTAACACCAAAAAAAAAATAAACATAAAGCTCAGGGCCGAGCTGATTCAGTCACAGAGCACTGCACAAATCCCAGCACCATTTTTTGCTCCCATCAGCCAAAAAGAAACAACAAACCACTGAGCCACCACTTCTGTCCCTGCAGGCTCTGCACTCCAGCTGGGCAAAAAGCACCCTCAGGAAAACACACGGATTTTTATTTATTTTCTATCTGGGACTTGTAATTTTTTCCCCATTTTCCACTTTTAAAACTTGCTGGGCCTCATGTGAACATTGCTCAGACTCAGAGCATTTCAAAGGTGTTGGTGGGGAGTGGAGAGCACCTGGGGAAGCTCCTCCTCAGAAAGGGAAGAAAAATCTTCCTCAAAAAGCATTTCCTGCAGAAAATTCAACGCCCAGCCCAGCTGCAGGGGAAACCATGGAATCCTGGAATGCTTTGGGTGGGAAGGGACCTTAAATCCCACCCAGGGCCACGGGCAGGGACATTTCCCACCGTCCCAGGGGCTGCCAGCCCTGTCCAGCCTGGCCTGGGGCACTTCAGGGATCCCGGGGCAGCCACAGCTGCTCTGGGCAATCCCTGCAGCGTTTTCAGAGCTTCACTGTAGAAACTTCTTCCTTCAGCTCACCTAAACCAACCCTCTTCCAGTCTGAAACCATCCTCTGCTGTCCCAGCAGAGCCTTCCACAAACCCCGAACATCCTGGGCTGGAAGGGACCCACGGGGATCACCCAGCCCAGCTCCCATCCCTGCAGGACACCCCAAATTCACCCTGAGCCCCCCTGGCAGCGCTGCCCAAATGTTCCTGGAGCGCTGAGAGGTTTGGGATCACCACCATCCCACGGGGAGCTGGCCCAGTGCTCTGGGGGAAATCCCACAATCCAACTCAAAATCCAACCCAAAACTGGAGCTCTGAGAGGTTTGGGATCACCACCATCCCACAGGGAGCTGGCCCAGTGCCCCAACACCCTCTGGGGGAAACCCCAAAATCCAACCCGAGAAATCCACCCCAAAACCCCTGGAGCTCTGAGAGGTTTGGGATCACGACCATCCCGCGGGGAGCTGTCCCAGTGCTCTGGGGGAAACCCCAAAATGCAACTCAAAACTGCTGGAGCTCTGAGAGCTCTGGGATCACCATCCCTCCTTGGGGAGCTGTCCCAGTGCTCAAACACCCTCTGCGGGAAGCCCCAAAATCCAACCCCACAAATCCAGCCCCAAGTTCTCCCGCAGTTCTGGCAGCTTTGGGATCACAACCATTCCACGGAGAGCTGTCTTACCCCTCAACCAACCCCCGGGGGAAGCTCTTTGTCCAAAGCTCATCCAGATGAAACCAACTCCCAGACCTGAGCAGCTGCTGCTGCTCCAGGGACCGGGAGAAGACTTTCCACGTGGAAAACCACGGGTGACGACCCTGCCCGACCCCTCGCAGGGCACACACAAGGGGAAGAGGAGGAGGAAGGGCAGCACTTACGAAGTTCTTGACCTCCCTGCGGGCGTTGGCGTCGATGGCCAGCCATCTCTGCTGGTACTGCGCCTTGATGTCGGGGTCCTTGGAGGTCAGCGAGTTCTTGATCTGCAGCCCCGCGGCCACGCGTGCCACCTGGCTGTTGCCGGGGTTGGCCAGCACTTTGGACAGTTCCACCAGGAAGGTGGGCTGTGGGGAGAGGGGGTCAGCCCCGGAGCCCCCCCAAGCCCCCCCAGAGCCCCCCAGAGCCGGATCTGGGCCAGATCAGGGCTAAGCTCCTCGCGGCAGGGGCGGAGGCGCCGCTGGCTCTGCGCCGCGGGGATTTCTCTGGAGCTGGCACCGGAGCCCAGTGACCTCCCCTGCTCCTGCCTGCCCCGACAGCTCCGCCAAACCACTGCATTTATGGGTCCAAACACGGATTTTCCGGGTGGCAGTTATGGAGGAACCCCCTGCTCGTTGTTTCGGTGATTCCACACCCAAACTAGGATGGGTAAAACGTGGAATCTCTGATTTGTGACGTTCCAAACCCTCTGCTGATCACAATGATGATTAACTCCTCAAAATCATAATTAACCCCTCAAAATTATGATCAACCCCCCCCAAAATTATGACTAACCCCCCCCAAAATTATGATCAACCCCTCAAAATTATGACTAACCCCCCCCAAAATTATGATCAACCCCTCAAAATTATGACTAACCCCCCCCAAAATTATGACGAACCCCCCCCAAAAACGCCTGAGTGCACACAAAACCCCCTGGCGTTGGTGCCACTTCCTTTGCTAAAACCTTTAATTTTTAAACTTTTCTTCTTTCGAATCTTTTTAAAATTTCTTCAAGTTTCAGAAGCTTCCCTGAAGCCAAGTGTCAGCAGAGAAGTTTTATTTTTTCCTGAGTATTTTTCCTCAAAAGCTTTTTGCCTGCCCAGAAAAGCCTTCCTAGAAAATAGTGGGAGCAGATGCATTGCTTTCCAAGTGATTTTCCTAAAAATCTTCTACTTTTTTACAATAAACCCATTTCTAAAATCTCTTAAGAAATCTTAAAATACATCTTTATAAAAACAACTTAAACAATCCTAAATTACAAAGAGTTTGGGGCACCAAAATCCCATTTTTAAAACTAACCCAACATTCAAAAGTTGAACAAACAACTCCAGTGCCTTGGACTCCAGGTTTCCAATGCCCAAGCTCAGCTCTTGAGATAAAATTGATTTTAGTTGTTCCATCCCAAACTCTTCAAGTTCAAGCTGAAGAATTTGGGGTTAAAAAATGGGGGAAAACTTAAAGGGATGGGTGTAAATCATTAGAAATATTCTAAACTTAATGCAATAGAAAAAACCCTACAAACAGACCCCACTAAACCACTTCAAACCGAATTTTAAACTCTGATTATATCAGGAGTGAGGAACCAGCCAGAATTAGTTCACAGGACAACCCAGAAGTGTTGCTGCCACCTTGGACATGAAAACTCCTGAAATTCACAGGTGGAGAAGCATCCTTGGGTTTCTCACTCATAAATTAGCAGGAAAATTTGTATTTTCATGAGGTTTTGGGGTAAATTCAGCTAAAAAAAATGAGCAGCATCACAAGAAACCTCAGATTTGAGAGGTAAGGTGAGGGCAGATGGGCCTGAGCTGGGTCCCACCTGCAGAGGTGTCAGGGAACAGCTCAGGTAAAAAGGGATAAATTAGCTAAAGGGGATGAACTAGGGGTGGAGAGGAGGAGGAAGGGGGTGAGGAAGAGCAGGAGGCTGCAGCAGGGAACTGGGAGATGCTCCCAAAGCCCTGGGGCTCTCCTGCCCCTTCCCTCTCCTGGGAAAGGCTCTTCCCACCCAGGGACCACATCCTGTGGTGGGGACGGGCCTGAATTCCTCATCCTCATCCTCCTGGCTTCATCCCCACCCTCATCCTCATCCTCCTGGCTTCATCCTCATCCTCATCCTCCTGGCTTCGTCCCCACCCTCATCCTCATCCTCCTGGCTTCATCCTCATCCTCCTGGCTTCGTCCCCACCCTCATCCTCATCCTCCTGGCTTCATCCTCATCCTCATCGCTTCATCCCCATCCTCATCCTCATCCTCCTGGCTTCATCCTCATCCTCATCCTCCTGGCTTCATCCCCACCCTCATCCTCATCCTCATCCTCCTGGCTTCATCCCCACCCTCATCCTCATCCTCCTGGCTTCATCCCCATCCTCACCCTCCTCCAGGACTCAGCCCCCTTCCATCCTGGACCATTCCCCCTCCCCGTCCCACACAAATCCTTGGTGCCAGCCCAAGCTCTGCTCTCACCCAGCCCTGCCTCTCTCTCACAAAGCAAAGTAAAAATGAAAGCTTGGAGCAATCCCCCCAGGCAGAGAGGAAAAATGAAACCTCGGGAAATCCACATTTCCCCAGCCCTTCCCAGCACCTGAAATCAGGATCATGAGCAGCTCCTGCCCATCACCCCAAAATCCCTCACACCGCAGAGCCCTGGAGCTCCAGGCTCAGCTGGGGCATCCTGAGACTCCCCCAGCACCAACCCAGAGGATTTTCCCTCAAAACTGAGGCTCAGCACCAGGGCTGCATCAATGCTGACCCTGACAGGAGCCCACCCTCCTCGCAGGAGCACCACAAACACAGAACCCGCGTGGCTGTCCCAGCGCACAGCAGCCAGGGCAGGAGCTGCTGCGGGGTGACAGGTGCCGGTCCTGGGGGTGACAGCGGGGCCGTGACCAGGACAGCACCGGGACACCGGGACCCGGCACCCCCCAGTGCTCCCCACGGCTGCAGGGAGCGGCCAGAGCTGCAGCCCCTCACCTTGACTAAGCAAAAACCCTTCTGGAGCAGCAGCAGCCTCAAATCCCCGCTGCAGCACAGCGACTACACCCGGGGCTCTGGGCTTTTTGTTCCCCCTTTCTTTTCTTTTTTTCAGACTTCTTTTCTTCCTCAAATCTAAGGTCACCGGGGGTGCAGCTGCCCCTGCCCAGCCGCACCTCCCTCCCCCACCGGCCGCCCCCGAGCTCCTCCCCAGATCGCCAAGCTCCGGTCCCGCCCCGCGGGGGCTCCAGGGGCTGCGGCGGGACCGGTGCGCCGGGCAGCAGGACCGGACGGGGGTCCCGAGGGCACAGGAACCGGGCAGCAGGGCCGGGCGGGGGTCCCACAGGCAGCAGGACCGGACACCGGCACCGGGCAGCAGGGCTGGGCAGGGATCCCGCGGACGGCGAGGCTGGGAGAGGGTCCCGCTGAAACCGGCCGGGGGTCCCGCGGCCGCTCGGGCCGGGCGGTGGAAGCGGGCAGCGGGACTGGGCGGGGTGCGGCGGGCACTGGGAGTGAACGGGGTCCCGCGGGAAGCGGCGGGCGGGGCCGGCCGGGGGTCCCGGCGGGCGGCCGGGCTTTAGGACCGGGCGGCGCCCGGGGCCGCGATGGCCGCGGCGGCCGCACATGGCCCGCGGCCGCTCCCGCACCGGCCCCGCCCCCCGGCCCGGCGCCGCGCGCTGATTGGCTGCCGGGCCCGCAGGGCGCGCTGTGATTGGCCCGCGCGGCCGCCGGGCGCGGGCAGGGGCGGCAGCGGCCATGGCGGCCGGGCCGGGCCGGGCCGAGCCGGGCGGGGCGGGGGGGCCGCGGAGCGCTCGGGGCAGCGCCGGGCCCGCCACCGGCCCCGCCACCCCCGGGGCCGCCCCGAGCGCTCACCAGGTTCTCGATGGCCGCCTGCTCCAGGAACTTCTGTGCCGCCTCGAGCTCCGAGCAGTCTGCGGAGGGGAAACCGGCGTCAGCCGCGGCCCAACCGCCCGGGCCCTCAGGCTCCGAGCGCGCCCCTTAGCGTGCCCGGGAGCCTCCCCGCCGCCACGGTTCCCGCCCGCCCCACGGCCTCCGCCGCCGCCCACGCCCTCCCCGGGGCTGCGGGCGCCGCCTCGGCCGCCCCGCGGGTTGCGCGGCCCCCGCCCCGCCCGGCCCCGCCGGGCCTGCCCGCCCCGCCGCCCGCAGCCCTCAGCCCGCGCCCTACCCGGCGAGACCGTCTTCTCTAGGATGGTGATGAGCTCCATGGCGGCGGCGTGGCGGCTCCGGCGCCGGCGGGAGGAGGAGGAGGAGGGGAAGGGGAGGGGAGGGGGGGGGGGGAAGCGGGGCGGGCCGGAGGAGGGGAGGGAGGGGAAGGGCGGAAAGCCGGGGCCTGCCCCGCGGAGGCGGCGGGCGGAGGCCGGAGCGGGGCGGGGGCGGTGGCGGCTCCCGGTGCGGCTGCGGGGCGGTGGCGGGAGATTATTTTCAAAAAAAAAAAAAAAAAAAAAAAAAAAACACCAGAAAAAGAAGAAGGAAAAAAAAAAAGGGGAAAAAAAAAAAAAAAAAAGAAGGGGCCGCGCGAGCGGGGAGGCGGCGGCGCGCGCGCGCACCGGGCGGCGGAGGGATACGCCAGGAGGCTCCGCGCGCGCGCCCCGCGCCCGCCGCGCTGATTGGCCGGCGGGGCCCCCGGGCCGGCGCGCGCGCCTTTCTATTGGCTGGGCCGGCGGCGCGAGGACATTGGCGGGGGGGGGCAAAAGGGGGGCAACGGGGGAGGAAAGAGAAGGGGCGGGGCTTCCGGCGGCGCGCGCGGGGATTGGGCGGGGCCGGGCCGGGACCATTGCCGCGGGAGGGGAGGGGGGGGGGGGGCGCGACCACGTCGGGCCGCGGCGGGGGGGGGGGCGGCACCGGGACCACCGGGACCGGCGGAAGGAGAGCCGGGGCACCGGGGCACCGGCACCGCTGCTGGTTCCGGCCACGGCCCGCGCAGCTCCGCCCGCGGCGGGCGCGGAAAGCGGCGGCAGCGGAACCGGCTTGGGAGGAGCCACGTGCTCGGCGCGCAGCGGGAAGCGGAGCCGGCGCGGGTGTCCCGGGGCCGGGGGTGTGTCCGGTGTGTCCGTGTGTCCTGCCCGGCCCGGCCCTGCAGAGTCGCTCCGGGATCCCGCAGGAACCGGCATGCAAGCGCTGCCTGGGGAGAGCCCCGCCAGGACCCGCCCCGCACCGGTGTCCCCCGAGTGCCCCGGAACGGGCACCGCGCTCCCTCCGCGTCCCGGTGTGTCCCCAAGCCGGGTGACACCGGCACAGCCGAGGGGTGCGGGAACGGGCAGGAAAAGAGGGAAAACGGGACCGGTGTAGAACGGCGGGTAATAATTAATTAACGGGCCGCAAGTGGCAATTAGTGACACACAAACCGCAAACACCGCGGGGACAAGCGACAATTACCGGGCCACAGCCCGGCCCCTCCCGCGGCCGGGAGGCTCCGGGAAGGGCCGGGAGAGGCGAGCGCCGCCCCGGGCGGGGGAGCGCCGCGCTCGGGCCCCGCTCCCGGGGCATCCCGGGATCCCGGGCAAGGAACGCGCTCCAGACCCCGGATCCGGGGGGAATTGAGCCGGGCAGGGTCGGGCGGGTCTGGGGAAGGAATTCCTGCCTGGGAGGGAGAGGTCGGGCTCTGGGACGGCGCCCCATGCCATGGTGGCCATCGCAGACCTCGCGGAGCTCCGGCAGGTTTGGGTTGGGTCCATGGATCCCTCCTTGCGTCCCTCAGGTCCCAGGGGACGCTCCCGAATCCCGTGGGCAAAATCGCGGAACGGTTTGGGTGGGAAGGAGATCAGAGCTCATCCAGTGCCACCCTGCCACGGACAGGGACAGGTCCCGCTGTCCCCGGTGCCACAGGGACACTGCAGGGGTGTGGCAGCCACAATTCCCTCGTCAGTCACCACAATTCCCTCAATAATCAGCCCTTTCCTCACCCCAAAACTCCTCTGTCCTCGTCCTGCTCCTCTCCCCAGCCTCACTTTGTCTCCCACGATAAAAATGAAGATTTCCTATGGAAAGGACGGATCCCAAAGTTCCTTAGCTGGGGATTGAGCCGCTCGCAGCCCGGCCCGGCTCCGTTGTTGCTGTGCCGGTCCCACACGGATCCCCGGGGTTGCTCTCGCTTTGTCCGTGTGCAGGGAGCAGAAGGGAAAGCGGCTGAGCTGGGGCAGGGCTGGCGCTGACCGCAGGCAATTCCCAACCCGGGCTCGTTCCCAGCCTGGGGAGTGCAACAGCCAAGAGCTCAGAGCCCCAAAATTCACATTTCTGGGGTGTTCCCCACCCTGGAAGCGCCTCCATGGTGTTATTCTGTCAACTTCGTGCTGTTTGATAAAGTTTTTGTTATTCACAATTAGGTTTTTGCTTTCATTTCTCTGCTAAATTCAGTCCTGGGCAGTTCTGGAGTGCCTGAGGGTGGTTTTTATTCACATTACTCAGGCTCTGATTGGGTCTGTCAGCCTGAACTCTACCCCTGGGGCACAGGAGGGGTCCTGCAGGTGACACCTCGGCCTCTGCTGTCCCCTCACAGCTTTGGGTCCTCTCAGCCTCCAAATAAACCCAGCTTTGGGTCAAATAAACCCAGCTTTGGGTCCTTCCAGCCTCCAAATAAACCCAGCTTTGGGTCCTTTCAGCCTCCAAACACAACACAAGGTGAGGATGTGGATTTCACATTGACATTTTTATTAACGCCAACTGTTTTAAATCTTTTTTTTTTTTTTATTATTTTGTACTCTTTTTTTTTTTTTTTTGTTGGTTTTTTTTAGGATTTTTTGTGGGGTTTTTTGTAATCTTTTTTTTTTTTTTAACAATAGCACAAAAATGTCTCGAGGGGGAAGCAGTCTGACAAGTTAAATCTGATGACCTTCCGAAAAAATTAACAGTTAAGCCACACCAAATACGAATTCCTGTTAAAGAAAATAAGGAAAAAAAGGGAGGAAAAACCAAAAATAAAAAGCTGGAACTCCAACCTTTGTGTATTAGAGGGTGGCTGGTTAGTAGGACCACGCTGCTTTGGGAGGGGATGATGGCACAGCTTCTTCATCATCATCATCATCATCATCGTCACTGATTTAAGGCTTCAGAATCGCATTTTCCACGGCAATGATGGAGAGGAAGGAGCAGGAGGAGCAGGGCAGCCCCGTCCCCCTGCACGGGGCAAGGGGCCGGGAGGAAATGGAAATAAAATCAAACTGCACGAACCTTTCTGCTTTAATGTGGCTCTGAGAGGAGTTTCCTTTACAATCCCGACTCTGCTCGAAGGACATCAGCGACAGGGGTGGGGGAACCCAGGAGAAACAGAACAGGGGATTTTGGGGGGTTTTTTGTGGGGTTTTTTGTAGGTTTTTTGTTGCTGAGAGGTAACACAAAAGGGAAAGGGAACCCTACTATCCTTGGGGTGGGGAGGGGTTCAGGGACAGCTCCCCAAAACCTTGCACAGGCTCTGTCCAACCGCACCTGCCTGGCCCCGGGACCTGTTCCACACAGGGCTGAGGCCCCGCTCCTGCCTCAGACTCTGCACTGCCCTCAACACCCCTGCTTTCCTCTTTTGGGGGGAGGGAGGGTGTAAAAAACAGAACATCTGTCAATAAGTGTCAGGAAAGGGGAGGGGGGTGTTAAATATTTTAACCACTGACAAGGCTTGAGGAAGTTTCACAGTTTTGTTATGCTCTATTTTATTACTATCATATTTACAGATTTTTCTCTCTTTTTTTTTGTATTTTTGTATTTTTTTTCTCTCTCTCTCTCTTTCTGCAGAATCGCTGATAGATTTTTTTTTTTGTTGCTGTTGCTGCTGTTGTTGTTTTTTTTTTTTTTCCCGAACAGAATTTTCCCAAATTCTTGGAGTGTGTGTGAGCAGGAACCGATTAAACTCTACATTCACGGTCCAATCCCCACGGGCTTGAGGAGGAGGAGGAGGAAATAAACAAACAAACAAACAAAAAAAAAAAAAGGAAAAAAAAGGAGGAAAAAAAAAAAACATAAAAAAAAAAAAAAAGGAGGGAAAAAAAAAAAAAAAAAAAGAAAAATGGGAAAAAACAAACCAAAACCAAACTCCCGAATTCTTGGCAGGTGGGTCGGCGGCGGGGGCTCCTCCCGGTGCCCGGGGCTGCGCTGCGGCCGCGGCGGGCGCGCGGGGCTCACACGGGCGCGGGCGGCGCCCGGCGCTGCTGCAGGAAGTGCTGGATGCTGTCGGCGTCGCGCCGCAGCCACGCCGCGTTCAGCAGGATGTTCTCGCAGCACTGCTGCACCGTGCGCTCCGCCGACGGCGCCGGGTGGCTCTCGAAGAACGCCTGGGGGGGGGACAGCGACACGTGGGGCGGGCTGGGGACACGGCCCGGGGGCGGCGGCGGGAGCGGGGCCGGGCGGGAGGAGCCGAGGGGCTGCAGGGGATGCCGACATGATGGAGTGCGGTGGGGGGAGATGAAAAATCGGGGTGGGGAAACACCTGCAGGGGTGGGGAAACACCTGCAGGGGTGGGGTGCCCAGTCCAGCTCCTGCCCTGCAAAGGATGATGACCCCCACAGTGCCAGCCTGTCCCTGAGAAATTGCCCTCACACCCCTGAGGAATTGCCCTGACACCCCTGAGGAACTGCCCTGAGGAATTGCCCTGACACCCCTGAGGGAATTGCCCTCACAGCCCTGAGGAATTGCCCTGAGGGAATTGCCCTGACACCCCTGAGGAACTGCCCTGAGGAACTGCCCTCACACCCCTGAGGGAATTGCCCTCACAGCCCTGAAGGATTGCCCTGACACCCCTGAGGAATTGCCCTGACACCCCTGAGGAATTGCCCTGAGGGAATTGCCCTGAGGGAATTGCCCTCACACCCCTGAGGAACTGCCCTGACACCCCTGAGGAATTGCCCTCACACCCCTGAGGAATTGCCCTCACACCCCTGAGGAATTGCCCTGAGGGAATTGCCCTCACACCCCTGAGGAATTGCCCTCATACCCCTGAGGAACTGCCCTGACACCCCTGAGGAATTGCCCTCATACCCCTGAGGAACTGCCCTGACAGCCCTGAGGAATTGCCCTGAGGAACTGCCCTGACACCCCTGAGGAATTGCCCTGAGGAATTGCCCTCACACCCCTGGAGCTCACAGGGAGCATCAGTTCAACCCCTGGCCCTGCTCACACACCCCGAACCCACCCCGGCCCCATCTGGGCACTCTCCAACAGCTCCAGATCAACCCTGGCACCCAAAACTGCCCGAGGTGACGCCACTCTGAAACCCTGAGCTTCCACTTTGGATGGGCAGTGACCCCAGCCCCAGGTCAGTGCCCCCAGCCCCATTTCGGCCAGTTGAGTGCCCCCGTGCCCAGTTCAGTGCCCAGTTGAGTGCCCCCAGCCCCATTTTGCCCGGGCAGTGCCTCCAGGGGATGGCCAGTGACCCCAGCCCCAGTTCACTGCCCCCAGCCCCATTTTGCCCAGGTCAGTGCCCCCATTTTGGCCAGGCAGTGCCCCCATGCCCACGGCAGTGCCCCCAGCCCCATTTTGCCCCGTTCACTGCCCCCAGCCCCAGGTCAGTGCCCCCAGCCCCATTTTGGCCAATTGAGTGCCCCCATGCCCAGTTCAGTGCCCAGCTGAGTGCCCCCAGCCCCATTTTGCCCAGGCAGTGCCTCCAGGGGATGGCCAGTGACCCCAGACCCAGTTCAGTGCCCCCAGCCCCATTTTGCCCAGTTCAATGCCCCCATTTTGCCCCACGCAGTGCCCCCAGCCCCAATTTGCCCCATTCCCTCGCCGTTTCCCAGCGCTGCTGTGACTCTGCATTTCCAGCCTAGGCACCTGCCCAGCCCGGAGCTGTCCCTGCCTCCCTCCAAGCAGCTTTCCCACACTTGGCACAGCCCTCACGCCCTGCAAGGTGACACTGAGCCTCAGGCCTGGCAAATTCCCCTCTCAAAGGTCAGGAATCCTCTTAGAAATGAGCTGGGATTTATTCAGGGCTGGTTTTCCCGCTCAGTGTTTTGCAATAAAATAAAATAAAATTAATTCTAATGCAAAATTTCTCTGTAAAGTAATTTCTGCTATTAAATCTTTACTAAGAAAAGTCATTAAATGATAAAAAGGACAGAGCCAGTTCAGGGCTCAGCTGATCTTTGGAATAACAATTCCTCCTCAGTGTTTTCCTAATAGGAACATGCTAATTAACCAATTAACAGCCCTATTCTAAAGTTTCTTCTTCCAAGATGTTCTTGGAGAAATGTGGGGAAAGAATAAATAATGAAATCCACTCTCAGAGCTCTACCAATGATGGAGGTTGGGATAATTCTGAATATTTCAAAGTTTCCTTTTTTGGGGAGGCTCAAAGCTGCTGCCAAACTTTGCTGGATTTTATCAAAGTTGAAATCAATGAAGAATAAATCAGTGGAAATTACAGATCACTTCCATAATGCTGATTTAAGGCATTTCAATAAAATTTTATCCACCCTAAAGAGGTTTGGGGACAGAACAACAAAATCCACCAAGGTTTGACTCTTCCAGCCAGAGCACCCCAAGTTTATCAGTGACTAATTAATAAATTCTTTAATTAAAGCTTCTTACCTTCACTTCTGCAGCCATTTTATCATTTGCAAATCCATCCACTGTGAGCTGAAGGGGAAACAAACCAACATTAAATTATTAATTCATTATTAAATTAAAGGTGAAATTCACCATTTCCAGTGGCAGATATGAGGGAAGGGCTTTTCCCCAGGGCCCCACGTACCTTTATTAATCTGGATATTAGGAATCCACCTTGGTATCGATTATAAAGCTCCTCCCAGTTGTCCCTCACGAATTTCCAGGCAGCTTTCCTGCCCTGTTTGCTGCCTCCAGCCACCCCTCCAATCACTGACACCGTGTCCTGGGGACGTACCTCTTCCTGGGGAGGGAAACAGCATCAATATTCCACATTTCCCCAACAATTCCAGCGCCTTGGGTTGAGGTTTTAGGTATCTCTATACCCAATCCATCAAGTAAAGCAAAATTTTTACCCAAAAATGTAATGTACAACTCAAAGATTGAAGGAGAAGCAAATCCCTGAGTTATTCTCAGGTTACACCCACCAAAAAAAAAATCTTATTTTAACTAAAAAAGGAAAGATTTAGAGGGATTATTTTGGTTTTTTTGGTAAATTGAGAGGTCAAACTGCATTTTGGCTTCCTGGGAATTGGTGCTGGAAGCAGAGCAGTGCCAGGAAAATTGGGATTAATTTCCACAGCAGCAGGGAACCGACTGCTCTGAGCACAGAAAGTCCCTGCAGCACAGCAATCAGAATTTTCTCAATTTTATTCACACTCAGAGGGTTTTTTTTTCAATCAACTCATTCAGAGTTTTTTTTTTAATTTGAAACCACCTTCCTCCGATTTTTTTCTCAATTTGGAACCAACTCTCTCAGATTTTTGTTAATCTGAATCCAGCTCGAAATTTTGTTAATTTGGAACCAAGGCTCTCAGATTTGTGTTACTCTGAACCAACTCTCAGATTTTTCTTAATTTGGACCCAGCTCAGCCAAATTTTTTCTTAATTTGGACCATTTCAGTCAAATTTCTCTCGATTTGGACCCAACTCAAAATCCAAATTTTCCTTAATTTGGACGCAACTTGCTGAGATTTTCCTCAGTTTGGAGTTTCCCCAAACTCTGAAGACCCAGGAGGAGAATTCCTGCAGGTTCAGCCCAGCCCAGGGAAGGGAACTCACTGAAAGTGCAAAGGTGAGAACTTTTTGGATCAGCTCAGGCTGCGAGATGGCCCCGAGGACGCGCTCGATCCGGTTCTTCTCCTCCTGCATGTCAGCCTGCTTGTGCAGCTGCAGGGAAACACATCCAAATATTAATTCCTCGTTAATCCCGCGCCTAATGAGCCCTCTGTGGGTGCCAGGGCTGCTAATTACTCAGCAACCCTAATCAGGGACAAATTGGCCTGGCTGGTGGCGCCGTTCATTGCGAGGAATAAAGTGATTTTCAGCGGTTTGTATAAAGGTCAGGGAGAAACTCCCAAGGGAACTCCACACCAGCAGGGACTGGGCGTGGATAAACCCCAGCCCCGAGGGGTTTTTAGGGGGAAATGTGGGGTTTTGGGGAGCGAGCACCCACCTTCAGCATGGTGTCCAGGGTGGAGCTGTCCCCGTGCTTCAGCACGGTCACATAGACCTGGGAGGAAAGCAGAAACAAACCCATCGCACTCTTGGAAACGCAGCAATTTGTGCGGAATTGGGGTGGAATTCCCACATCTAGAGAGATTGCTGCAACCCTTGGGTGCTTTCAGGAGAATTTTGGCGCTTCCCAAAGCGGGAAAAGCAGGGTGACAGACGGCGGGATGCTCCCATCTCGCAGCCTGCTCCCTCTCACTGCCAGGGCATGGTCGGGGGCACCCCGGGACGTACAGGACTCCTCAGGTCAGCGGACAGGACGTGCTTGCCCTCCACGTGCTCCTTGAAGCGGCGCCGCGCCTCCTCCAGCGTCGCCCTGTGCCCGGCCTTGCCCAGCTTGCCCAGCACCAGCCCCCGCAGCAGGGCATCCAGGTGCCCTGCGGGAGAGAAACGACACAAAAATCAGATTTTCTGTGAGCTCTGCCCAGCACCAGCCCCCGCAGCAGGGCATCCAGGTGCCCTAGGGGAGAGAAACGACACAAAAATGGGATTATCTGGGAGACAAAACTCAGTATTGGATCTTTATTTGAGCTGTGTGATAATCCCTGAGGATATCCAGAGAATCCAGGCCTCCAGGGGTGGTTGAATGCCTCTTCCAGCCTCATTTTCCTCCCTTCTTTCCCCCAAATCCCTGATAATTTATTGACACGCAAGATTCCCAACTCCATAGCTGAATTTCCCAACAGAAATTTTCTCCCAAATCCCTGATGATTCATTAACACACAAGATTCCCAACCCCACAACTGAATTTCCCATCATTTCCCCCCAAACCCATTATGATTTTCACCAACCCTCAATCTGAATTTCCCAGCATTTCCCACAAACCTCTGATGATTTTTATTCAATCCCAACCTGCATTTACCATCATTTTTCCCCCCAAACCCCTGATGATTTTCACCGATCCCAACCCGAATTTCCCATCATTTTCCCCCAACCCCTGATGATTTTTACTCAATCCCGAACTGAATTTCCCATCATTTCCCCCAAAGTCTTGATGATTTTCACCCAAACTCACAACTGAATTTCCCACCATTTCCCCCAGCCCCTGATGATTTTCACCCAACCCCAAGTTAAATTTCCCACCATTTCCCCTAGCCCCTGATGATTTTCACCCAACCCCAAGCTGAATTTCCCCCCAAACCCCTGATTATTTATCCCCAACCTCAATCTGAATTTCCCACCATTTCCCCCAAACCCCTGACAATTTTCACTCAACCCCAACCTGAATTTCCCATCCTTTCCCCCAAACCCCTGATGATTTTTACTCAATCCCAACCTGAATTTCTCCCCAAACCCCTGATGATTCTCACCCAACCCCAACCTGAATTTCCCATCATTCTCCCCCAAACCCCTGACGATTTTCACCCAACCCCAACCTGAATTTCCCATCCTTCCCCCCAAACCCCTGATGATTTTTATTCAATCCCAACCTGAATTTCCCATCATTTTCCCCCAAAATCCTGATGATTCTCACCCAACCCCAACCTGAATTTCCCACCATTGCCCCCACGCTGACGATTCTGCCCCAGCCCAGCTCTCGTACCCTCTCCGGGCCGGGGGTCCCAGCCCAGCCTCTCCCCGATGGGCGAGAAGACGTCTCTGACGAACACCTGGATGTCCTCGTAGAAGTCTGTGTGGGACAGCAGCGTGCCCAGGATGCCCAGGTTGCAGCTCAGGTCGCTCCACACCGTGTAGTTGGGCTCGTTCACAAAGGCTTCCATCACCTTCAGCACCTCCACCGTGCTGATGATGCCGGCTCGGGCCTGGCGACGAGGAAAAAAAAGAAAAAAAAAAAGAGATTAATCCCCATTTCTAATAGCTCGTCCATTTATTTTATTGATTATTCGGAAAATACAGGGATTAATCCCACTTTTTAATGGGATTGCTGCATTCCCAGAGTATTTTGCCCCAATCCCAGAGGATCTTCCCTGTTCCCAGAAGATATTGCTCCATTCCCAGATGATTTTTTCCCCCAATCCCAACTGATTTACCCCAATCCCAGCTGATTGACCCCCATTCCCATAGGATTCCCCCCATTCCCATAGGATTTCCCCCCATTCCCAGCTGATTCCCCCCATTCCCAGCTGATTCCCCCCATTCCCATTTCCAGCTGATTTTCCCCCATTCCCAGCTGATTCCCCCCATTCCCATTCCCAGCTGATTTTCCCCCATTCCCATCTGATTCCCCCCATTCCCATTCCCAGCTGATTTTCCCCCATTCCCATCTGATTCCCCCCATTCCCATAGGATTCCCCCCACTCCCATAGGATTTCCCCCCATTCCCATTCCCAGCTGATTTCCCCCATTCCCATCTGATTCCCCCCATTCCCATTCCCAGCTGATTTTCCCCCATTCCCATCTGATTCCCCCCATTCCCATTCCCAGCTGATTTTCCCCCATTCCCATCTGATTCCCCCCATTCCCATAGGATTCCCCCCACTCCCATAGGATTTCCCCCCATTCCCATTCCCAGCTGATTTCCCCCATTCCCATCTGATTCCCCCCATTCCCATTTCCAGCTGATTTTCCCCCATTCCCAGCTGATTCCCCCCACTCCCATAGGATTTCCCCCCAATCCCAGCTGATTTTCCCCCAATCCCAGATGATTTTCCCCCATTCCCATAGGATTCGCCCATTTCCATAGGATTCCCCCATTCCCATAGGATTTCCCCCAATCCCAGCTGATTTTCCCCCACTCCCACAGGATTCCCCCATTCCCACAGGATTCCCCCATTCCCAGCTGATTTTCCCCCATTCCCACAGGATTCCCCCCATTCCCATTCCCATAGGATTCCCCCCATTCCCAGCTGATTTTCCCCCCATTCCCATTCCCAGCTGATTCCCCCCACTCCCACAGGATTCCCCCCATTCCCATTCCCAGCTGATTTTCCCCCATTCCCATAGGATTCCCCCCATTCCCACAGGATTCCCCCACTCCCAGCTGATTTTCCCCCATTCCCATTCCCAGCTGATTTTCCCCCATTCCCACAGGATTCCCCCCATTCCCACAGGATTCCCCCCATTCCCAGCTGATTCCCCCCATTCCCAGCTGATTCCCCCCATTCCCACAGGATTCCCCCCATTCCCACAGGATTCCCCCCATTCCCACAGGATTGCCCCGCAGTGCCAGGGGCTCACCAGGGAGAAGAGGTCGTTCTGCAGCCCCAGCCTGTCCACGGGCGGCAGGGACAGGTCCCTGATGGCCGGGATCAGGCTCTCCAGCATGGCCGGGCTGTACTGCGTGCGGTAGAACCCCACCGTGCCCAGGTTCAGCTGCGGCACAAGCAACAAACAGGGTCAGCGGCCAAGGACCGCACATTTCACACCTCTTTGTGCCTAAAATGGGCTCTGAGTTTGTGTACATTTAAATAAAATTCGGTTGTGTTTGTATATTTAAATAAAATGCCATTTATTCTTGCACGTAATCATATAAAATCTGATTTATGTTAATATATAGTTGTGTATATGTATCTAAAATATGCCCTTATATCAATTCATAGCTATATAAAATATGTATTTGTATTTATACTTACTTATCTAAATTTTATAGGCATTTATCTAAAAAATCTTTTTATCCATATATATTTATCTAAAAGATCGTCATACTGTTATATATTTAAAATATGCCTGTGTATT
Source organism: Ammospiza nelsoni (assembly GCF_027579445.1). Lineage (NCBI taxonomy): Eukaryota > Metazoa > Chordata > Aves > Passeriformes > Passerellidae > Ammospiza > Ammospiza nelsoni. The sequence continues at coordinate 456,507 of NC_080658.1, read as the reverse complement.
TACACATATTTATCTAAAATACATCTTCATATTTATCTAAAATACATCTTCATATTCATCTAAAATACATCTTCATATTTATCTAAAATACATCTTCATATTTATCTAAAATACACCTTCATATTTATCTACAATACACCTTCATATTTATCTAAAATACATCTTCATATTTATCTAAAATACACCTTCATATTTATCTACAATACATCTTCATATTTATCTACAATACATCTTCATATTTATCTAAAATACATCTTCATATTCATCTAAAATACATCTTCATATTCATCTAAAATACATATGTTTATATATGTGTTTTATATATTAAAAGCATATGTAAGAAAACTATATACAGAAAACCAATATATCAAATTATGCATTGATATATATGCATATTTTTATATGCATTAAAAAATTATAATTTTAAAAAATATAAATATATTGTATATCTGTATTCATTAAAATAATAAAATGCATAGCCTTATAATATATATGTAGTTAAGAATTTTAATATAAATGTATTATAGTAAGATAATATATTTAATACATGGCATAAAGTATATCATGATTGTAATAATTATAATGAGACAATAATACCATAACCATAATAACAATAATTGCAATAATAATGATAACAATGACTAAAAAAAACACCACATCTCAACTCAAATCCTGCCTTTAATTTCACTTATTTTTCCAGATTTGAATTCTCAAAGAATTCCAGTAGACACTGTAGGAAAATGGGAAAGAAAGGGGAGGAATGGGAACCAAAACTCCACAGCAGCACAGGGAAGAAAAGGAGGTTTTCCAGAGGAAAATCAGAATTCCAAGGGGAAAGGGAAATAAAAGGGGGAGGAGGAAAACGAAATTTTGAGCTCTCACCTTGACCCACTGCTCTGGCTTGGTGTCCTTCAACACCACGGTGAGCTCGGGCTTGTCCATCAAAATCTGCATTTTGGCACAGCTGGGGTCCTCGCTCGTGCAAATACTGATGGGCACCATCCACATGGGGAAATCCTCCCCTGCAACAGAGGGAAACGGGGGGAAAATGGGTGCAGAACACTGAGAAACAGCTCAAAACCAGCCAGGTTCAGCACTGAAAACGAAATTGGAAATAAAAGGCCCAAATCTGGAATGTCTGTTTTCAGAGGTAAAAATCTGAGGGAAAATGACAGTTTTAATCTGGAGTAAAATGTCAGTTTTAGAGTTGAAAATATGAGGGAAATCACAGTTTTAGAGCTAAAATCCCCAAAATCTTTAAATCAACTTTCAAGCCAAACATTTTAATTTAGATAAGCATGGAAGGGGAGTGGAATCAGTGCTGGAATCAGTGGTTGTGCCCACCTGAGGTGTTTTAATTTCATTTATTTCAGCAGCACCACAAACCAGCTGCTCCCCAGCCCCTCAGAGGGCCCCGGCCCTAAAATTGACATTTTTGAAGGAATTTTGAGACAAGAAATGCTGCTCTCCATGCCAAGATATGAAACTACAAGTGGGAAAGGCCCAAACTTGGATTTCCTCACATTTCCCCCCCTGGATCCAGGCAGAGCACAGGCCTGGGGCTGTTCCAGCTCCCAAAATTGCTGCTTTTGGATGAAAAACAACAAAAACCCAACAATATCCCTTCAAAATTGGGATATTTTGTGGTTTTGTGCCCACCCATTCCTGCTCCCTGCTCTCCTCTTACCAGTATATGGTCCACTGGCACAGAATTTCTTCTGGACCAACTTCAACACTTTGTCATCTTCTTGCTGAGGGAAAAAAATTAAAAAAAAAAAAAAAAGAAAAAAATGTGAGAAAATGAGAAAAGGGGATGATTAGTTTAATTTCGGTCCCTGTGTGTCATTGCCCTCTGTTTCATGGAATAATTTGGTTTACCACCCCTAATGCAAGGAAGTCCTCTAAGTCAGGGAATATTGTTAAATTTGATCCAAAATTTAGGCACAATTCCATTTTCACCACCCCTGATCCACAGGAATGCCCAAAATTTGTGAATATTGTTAAATCTGATCCGAAATTTAGGCACAATTCCAATTTTACCACCCCTGATCCAAGGGAATGCTCGAAACCAGGGAATATTGTTAAATTTGATCCAAAATTATGGCACAATTCCATTTTTACCAGCCCGGATCCAAGGGAATCCTCCAAATCAGGGAATATTTCTGAATTTGATCTGAAATTAAGGCACAATTCCCTTCTTACCTGTTCAGCCTCCACGTAAATGAGTGGAAATCCCATTTGTTTGGTCCACGTGTTCATCACAGCAGCAATGGGTTTGCCACTGGCTTTTTCCAGGCTTTCCCAGAGATCCTCTGCAGGAGAAAAGGATTTGAATCAGGTTTTATGAGTGATAACATAGGGAATGTTGGGTTCTTACTTCACCTTTTACACTTTTGGGTTTTGTTGAAATTTAACAGATAACAGGCAAAAATAAAATGGAAATAGTTTAAACCTCCTCAGGAAGGAGAGAGGGGAAAAGCAGCCTCTTTACTGCTAAAAAACCCCAATCGATACACGTGGTGATACAAAAATTAACATTAAATATTAAAAGAGAACAACATTTCCCTTTAGGTTTTTTATGTATTATGTCAAAAATTGCTGAGCAAACACCACGGATTTGGATTTGGCTGATGGAGCTTTGATGTCCTCACTTCCACGTTTGTGCCTGATCCACAAAAATAGAAGGTTTAAAAGCAAAAATATCAGATTTTGACCTGTTAAATCACAGGATCAATACTGCAGAAGGCTCTCTTGGCAAACCAAAGAATATTTGTAGGATATTTTTCAGTGGTAACTGAAAATATCTTACAAATGTTGGAGATCACCTCAGCCACACACTCCAGGGACAGAAAATCCCCAGGCACGCTGAATCCTTCCCGTGCAGGGCATGAAACTGGGAACAAGCCAGGAACGTCCAGGAATTTCAATTATTTCAGGTGCAAAACCAGCAGTTTTGAGTCCCAAAATAACTTGTGTGCCCATCCCAGTGACCCAGTTACCTGTGGCAGCATTCCTCTGCTGGAACTTGGTCAGGTACAGGTTCATTCCTTTCCGGAAATCCTGGGAACACACAAGTGGGGATGTCACAGGGATCTCCCATCCTCCTCCTACTCTGCTTTTATCCCCAGGAAATCAGGCAAGGAATCTTCAAAATCACTAATTCCGTCTGCATTTCCCATTATTATTCTTCCCAGATGAGCTCAAACAGAGCTTGAAGTGGAGAAATTTTCAAAACGCAGAACAACTTCATTTTTTTTAAACCCCGGTAATTTTAGCTGTAAAAAACGCCCTGAAAATGTCAAATTCTCATCCCTTCACCTCATCCCCAATGTAGTCGTGCAGCATCCGGATCACAGAGGCTCCCTTGCTGTAGGAAATGGCATCAAATATTTCATCCACCTCGGAGGGATGGCCCACGCTGACCTGCGGGAAGCACCACAACCCCCAGTGAGAACGACCTGGGCTGCCAAAAAATTGCATTTTGCTTGTGGCAAAGTTTTAGAGTTGAAAGTCCGAGTGAAAATGTCAGTTTTAGAGGTAAAAATGTGAGGGAAAAATCACTTTTAGAGGTGAAAATCTGAGGGATTCTTTCTCTCCTCTCCCACTGCTGGATTGTTTGAGGGGAATCTGAAAATCCCTCACATATGTCTGGGTCAGGGCTGGTTTGGATGTTAAACATGGTTTAAGTTATGTTTTGGCGCTGGATCAGATAAATTTGGGGATCTCCCTTCAACCCCTGGCTTCCCAAAAGCAGCAAATCTTTTGTTAAATTAAGATTAAGATTATTAAATCCAGGAATAGTGGGCAAGGCACGCTCAGGGAGTGAATCACTCTAAAATGCCCTGCTGGACAAGGTTAACTCCCAAAATTTACTTTAAATAATTTGTAAAGCATTAGAATCCACAGGAATTAGATCTTTAGGAATTAGAATTCCTAGGAGTTCCAAGGGAGGTTTTTGGGGCACGGGGAGAGCAGAGCCCACAGGGCGCAGCCCCAGCTCCGGATCCCGCTTTGCCCAGCGACCACCACGGAATTCCCTTTCCAATCCCAGGGAAAAAGGAGGGAAAAGGCTGGAAAAGGAGGGCTGACCTCGATGGGGTGGCTGTTGTCTAAGGCATCGAGCTCCTGGGCCCGCGTGTAGTCGGCAGACACGAACTGGGTCCAGATGTCGTACTCGGGGAAGCAGTGGTCCACGCACAGGTACTCGATCCACGAGGCAAAGCCCTCGTTCAGCCACAGGTGGGTCCACCACTCCTGCGGGGCACCAAAGCCAGGCATGAGGGGCAAAACCCACAGGGAATAATGAATTTGTTATTTTGACACAGCGTGCTGCTGTTTAGGGGCACCCAAACTCAGATTTTGGGCGGGATATGAAGCAAATTTGAATTTAAAAAGGGTATTTTGGCGGTACCGTAAACCACCATTTAAATATTAAATTTTGTTATCACGGCGTGCTGCTATGGAGGGGCACCCAAACACAGATTTTGGGCAGGATATGAGGCAAATTTAAATTAAAAAAGGGGATTTTGGAGGTACCATAAACCACCATTTAAATATTAAATTAATTATGTTATCACAGCATGCTGCTGCTTAACGGCATCCAAAATCAGATTTTGGGCAGGATAGGAAGTAGATTTAAATAAAAAACTAAACCTTGAAGGGTTAGCTACTATATACCACCGTTTAAATATTAAATGAATTATTTTAACACAATGTGCTGCTGTTTAGGGACACGCAAACCCAGATTTTGGGCAGGACAGGAAGCAGATTTAAATAAAAATTAAATTTTGAAGGGTTACCTACCATAAATCACTATTTAAATATTAAATTAATGCTGTTATCACAGCGTGCTGCAGCTTAGGTGTACCCAAACCCAGATTCTGGGCAGGACAGGAGGCAGGTTGGAATAAAAGTGGATTTTGGAGGGCTGAGATACCATAAATCACCATTATAACAGCATGCTGCTGTTTAGGTGTATCCAAACCCAGATTCTGGGCAGGACAGGAGGCAGACTGGAATAAAAAGTGGGATTTTGGAGGGTTTAGGTACCATAAATCAGTATTTAAATATTAAATTAATGCTGTTATCACAGCATGCTGCAGCTTAGGTGTACCCAAACCCAGATTCTGGGCAGGACAGGAGGCAGGCTGGAATAAAAGTGGATTTTGGAGGGCTGAGGTACCATGGTGACGAGGTTCCCAAACCACTGGTGAGCCAGTTCGTGTCCCACCACCAGAGCCACCCACTGGCGGGACGAGGAGCAGGAATTCTTGGGGTCGATGAGCAGAGCAGTCTCCCTGTGGGGCAGAGAAAACAGAGCTCAGCAGGGACGGGACAAGCCCGGGGCATCAGAAACCACAACCCAAAGGAGGTGAAATTACCTAAGGGAGGAAAAAAACCCCCCCAAAAAACCAACCCACAATTTATCTCAGTGTAGCCATGACATTGTCAGGGTGAGTTCCACAGCTGCTGCAGCGCTTTGGAGCAGGAATTATTTTATGGCATGCAAGAAGTGGAAGGAAAAAAAAAAACAAACAAAAAAAAACAGGCAGAAGGAGGAAAATTTAGTTTTTATTTATCAAAATGCTCCCCTAGGTAATTTTTGGAAGCTCAGCTACCTCTGTGCTCAGATCTTGTTCCCCTTAGTGGTCCCAAAGGAATTCTGGCTGTTCCAAGAGGTGCCAACAGCACTTTCTCCTCTGTGGCACCTCCAGCCCTGCTCAGGGACCTTTGGAATGCTGAAATTCCAGGGAAAAACCTCCCAGAAAACCTCCCCAGGATGGGGCCTGCAGGTGCCCAAATGGGGCAGAGCAAACTCAGCACCAAGGGGCAAAAATTCACAGCTCCAGCCCAAAAATTCTCCTCATCCAGGATAAATATATTAAATTGTTTTCCCCACAAGGAATAAAATATCGGATTTCATCAGAATTGCAATAAGCAGGGAAAAAAATTAAAACCTGGGCTTGAATTTGTTTTGGATTTTTTAAGGCCAAATTCAAACTGAGCAGAAGAAATCCCAAATTATTTCAGGGTTTAAAGTCCAAAGCTTACAAGTTGGTCAAAATTCAGGGAAATCCTCCTGACCACCAGCACAGAAAATGAATTAATATCAAGCAAAAGTGCAAAAGCTTGATCAGAAGAAGGAAAAAAATCAAACTGCAAAGGAAGGCGAGTTAATATTTTTGATTTTCCCACTTCCACACCTTTACTCTGTGGCTGCCAAATTTACCTACGAGGCAAAATAAACTCTCCCAACTGTGTCAGGAGATTTTATGGGAGAAAAAAGGGGCCAAGAAGGTTCTTGCAATTTAAAACCCTCAGCCAGTGGCTGAATTTTGCCTTCCCAAGCTGTAACACCACCGCCAAAATCATCCAAACCAAACTAAAAATTGAAAGGATTGGTTCTGTCTGATTTGGGATGACACCCAGCAATTAGAGCTGCCTCAAATGAATCCAATTAACTCCAAGAATTAATGAACAGAGAGGGGGGAAAGACAGTATTTTAACATCATACCTATAAGTAACAAGGCCCCAGTTCTCCATGGCACCTTTATAAAATAAATACAAAGGTTTATTGATATTGATCCACACCTCTTCCTAAAGGTTTTTTAATTAAAAAAAAAAAATCAAATAAAATACAATTTCAGCAATAAAGTGAGTTACTTTACCAGCAGCAAAGTCTGCAATAGCTATGAGATCAATTTTAGGAAGAGGGTAAGGAACATTGAAGTAGTCCTTATAAAAAGGCAGAGTTTTAGCAGCAACCTGTAAGAAACGAGAGGAGAAATGTTCTGTTAACCTGGAACTGGGCAACACTTGGGAAATTGTGACTGAAACTGAGGAATTAGGATTGAAACTAAGGAGTTATGGTTGAAAATAGGAAATTATGACTGAAAATAGGAAATTACCATTGAAACTATAAATTTATGACTGAGACAAAGAAATTACAACTGAAAGTAAGAAATTGTGACTGCAGTTAAGAAATTAGGATTGAAAAACTAAGGAATTATGACTGAAACTAAGAAATACGGCTAAAATTAGGAAATCACGAATGAAACTAAGAAATTATGACTGAAACTAGGAAAAGAAACCCCAAAACTCCCAGATTTCTGTGAATCACCAGACCCCAAACCCCTAAACCAGACTCGGATTTACCTCCAGAGCAAACTTGCCGTTCTGGGCAAAAACGCCCCAAAAACCAGGAATACAACCAACAAAAAACTCCAAGAAAACCCAGAAAAAAAAAACCCAAAACTTGCTGATTTCATAGAGTGACCAGACCCCAAACCCATCTCAGATTTACCTCCAGGGCCAACTTGCCCTGCTCGGCCTTGCCCACGGGCGTGTAGATGCGCACCAGGACATGTGTAACCCAGAAAAAATGAACAAAAAAACCCCCAAAACCCCCAAAATTGGCTGATTTCAGTGAATGACCAAACCCCAGACCTGTCTCAGTTTTACCTCCGGGGCCAACTTGCCCTGCTCGGCCTTGCCCACGGGCGTGTAGACGCGCACCAGGACTCCGCTTATGTCGAGAACCCACCAAAAACCCCTATAAAAACCCCCAAAAACCCCAAAATCCCCTCAAACTCAGAGATTTCTGTGTGCGACTGGATCCCAAAGCCATCTCAGGTTTACCTCGAGGGCGAACTTGCCCTGCTCGGCCTTGCCCACGGGCGTGTAGACGCGCACCAGCACGCCGTCCTGCGAGCGCGCCTCCACGAAGTCGTACTCGCCCACCACGAAGGCCACCAGGTACGTGGACATGACCGGGGAGCGCGCGAACTTCACCTCCACCAGGCTCTCGTCGTCGGGGTACGGCCGCCGCTCCACCACGTTCTGACAGACAACACGGCCAGTTTGGGGGCTTTGGGCCTCCAAAACATCAATTTTTTAACCCGAGCGCTGCGTTTTTTTTTTTTTTATGGCACAAAGAGGTTCAGAAAAGGTAAAAAAAAAAAAACCCAAAAACGGAATTTCTAAATGGGATTTCTTGATGGATTTCAGATCATCCTGCTGCTGCTGTCTTTATCACCACTAAAACAAGTTAAATCTCAAACCATTTGGGGAGTTGCTCCAAAATAACTCCTAAATTACCATTATGAGCAACTTTCCAGCTCCAGGACTGGAATTATTTGGGATAAAACCCCTCAGGTGCATCATGCCTGCTCCAAAGTGGGAATTACCAACATGCTGCAGAAACCATTCCCTCCTTGGGGTTAAAATTCAAGGGATTTGGTGTTTTCAAGCAGTTCTCTCGTGGCTGAAGTGCCCCATCCCAGCAGCAGGTGTGATTTTATTATTATTATTAAGTATTCATAAATAATATTAATTATAATGTAGTTACAGTGTAATTATAAATATTACAATATTTATATTGTATACAAGTATAATTATTACATATAATATACAATGATTACATAGTATATATAATTTTCCTATTATATTTCTATTGATAATATTAGCATATTATTGATACTATAATAAATTTTAGTTCATATTTCAGTTATATCCCATTAGCAAATAAAGAGCTTCAATCCCATCCCAGCAAGGCACCCCTCTAAATCCAGACCCAAAAACCTTGTGCAGGGCAGGCCAGGCTTTATTTATTTATAAATGAATTTATTTATAAATAAATAAACCCTATTTTAAAACCAATTCTTCTCCAGCAAGATCACCTAAAAACACGTGCAGGCAGCAAATCAAAAATGCTCATTTGTGTTTGTTTGTGTTTACTCTGTTTCCACATTTTGTTCCAGCTCTGGACAGAAACCCAAACAGGAAAACTCACAAAGGATTTTTTTCCCAGTTCCTCTTAATCAAGCAGCACATGAAATTAATTTTAATTTTGTTTTTTTAAAACCACCAGGTTTGTCCTGACATCAAATTCTGTGTTTCTCTCCCCATTTATTGCAGATTTTATTCCCAGCTGTTATCAAGGCAAAATTTTAATTATCAATGGCATATTTAATTGAAATATTTAGGAACTTACCATATTTGACAAAGCTACTCTGTCTTTGGGAACCACCAAAGAAATATCAAACGTTGCTTTGATTGCAGGCTCATCCCAGCAGGGGAAAGCCCTGCGAGCATCAGTGGCCTGGAATAAAGAGAATTAAACAAATAAATCACAGCACATTGTGGTAAAAACCACAGAAATTCAATTTATTTCCAGCAAAAAAAAAGGGAGAATCATGGCTTGGTCTCCTCACTGCACTCCTGACCTCTGAATTAGGTTTTTATTCTTCTTTCACTCCCGATTTTACATAAAAATTTGTCCAAATTGAGCAGAGGCACAGCAGGAGGGGAAGCACTGAGGGCACCCAGGCGGGCACAAACCACCCCAAATTTGTCCAGAAGAGCCCCACAAATGCTCTGTTTGTGCTGGGGGAGTGCCCTGGACAGCACCAGCCCAGCCCTGAGCTCACTGCAAGGAGGGGAAAAATAATGGAAATTTCTGATATCCATCCAGAGGGGATGGGTGAAGGTGAGAAAATGTGTCTTTGCCTTTTGATTTACCCTTTGTTGCAAGGATAAATCCTGGTTCGAAATGTAAATGAAAATGAAAAGAAAAAGAAAATAAAAATAAAATGAAAATAAAAATAAATAGAAAAAGAAAATAAAAATTAAAACAAAATTAACATTAAATTAAAACTAAAATTACAATTAATTTAAAATAAAATTAAAAATAAAAATGAAAATAAAAATAAATAGAAAAAGAAAATAAAAATTAAAACAAAAATAAAATTAACATTAAATTAAAACTAAAATTACAATTAATTTAAAATAAAATTAAAATCAAAAATAAAATAAAAATGAAAATAAATTTTAATTAGAATTTTTAAACGAAATAAAAATGAAAATATAAATGAAAATTAAAATAAAAAAGAAAATACAAATGAAAATAAAAATGAAAATATAAATAAAACAAAAATGAAAATATAAAATAAAATTAAAATTAAAATAAAAATGAAAATTTTATAAAAAGAAAAATAAAAGAAAAATAAAAATAATGCAGAGAGGCTTACCTCGAACTGGGTGACGGCGGCGTAGCGCGTGTCCCCGCTGGGTGTGCTGTACTTACTCCGGTAAAACCCTTTCATTTTGTCATTCAGCTCCCCTACAAAGTCTATCTTGAGCGTCCCTGTCCCTGCAACACAAGCACACAGACCTGGCCTGGGCAGGTGGCACAAAACTTCGCTGTGGGGTTGTTCCCTAAATAAAACAAACCCACAATTCCCCACAGGGTTTTTGGATTTTTTTGAACAGAGCAGCGACCAAGAGGGACCTCAAAAGCTCCATCTTCCAATGAAACTTGGAGGAAAGTCTGCAAACTCCGGGATTTAAGGAATTGTGGCAAATCAATGATGGATTTCAGCGCAAACCAGCCAAAATCTGCAGTTCCAGGGCAGGTCCAGGGAAGGAGCTGCTGCCCAAAGCCCCAGCAGGCAGGGAGGGCTCTTACCTTTCTGCAGGGTGCTGGGGAAGGACAGAGTGACCTTTTCATCCTCATTCTGGTAGTTGAACCCTGTGGCGTGAACCTCTGGAAAGGGAAAAACAGCACTGGGATCAGAATCGTCCTGGAAAAGGGTTTGGGCTCAAAACTCTGCAAATTCACCCAAAGCAGCTGAGCTCCACAGCTCTGAAATAATTCTGAGTGATTCTGAGTGAGGAACTACAGGAACGGGAATTCTCTCTCGTGGCGGGAATTGCAGGAGTGAAAGTTGGGCTGAAAAACCCCAAACCTGCAGGAGAAACGGGATTTGTGTCCCAAGAATGGTGAAATACAGCCCCAAATTCCCCCCTTGCTGTTAAACACTCCCGTCAGTGCAGCAGGATTCCCATTAATTATCCCAAACAGGATGCTTAGGGTTTATTGACCTAATTTGTGGCTCTCACTATGAAAATCCCATTAATCTCCACAGCAATGGGGAGGGGGGGGTTTGCTTGGATTTAACCACAAAATAAATGTTGATTTTATTTCAGAAATGCCTTCAGAAGCTGGGCCCTACTTTGGGGTTCCTGCCCTGCTCAGGCAGAGGATCCCAAAGGCACCCAAAAATGAGGGAATTTGGTATTTACACAGAGATCCCAAAGGCACCCAAAAATGAGGGAATTTGGTATTTACAGAGCACAGGAACTCTTTGGGGATGCAAAAATCCAAACTATGAGGGGGGTGAGACTGTCCTGGAGCACCTGGGGCTGCTCCTCCCTTCCTAATTCATCACTCCCTCCAGGGGATGGGGATCCGTTCTCATTCAGCCCAATAAATCCGGGATAACCCCACAGAACCTCACTCTGCAATGCTGCTCCCTCCATGCTCAACCTGTGAGAAATTATAATTACTTCTGAACTTTGAACCCGCTCCAAAGCAGCATCTCCAGCTGCCAAAGCCGGCAAGCCCGGACACAACGAGGCGCTTTTCATCCCCAAACAAAACCCTGCCGCTCAGCCAAAGCCCCGAATGACAAAGGCCGGGCTGAAATGACAATTTTAGTCACAAAAGGACTCGTTTTGCTGCTCAGGTGTCACTGCAAGCGTTGGGTTTCAGCCCCAGCGCCCTGCAGGAGGTGCGGTGACAAAGGGAAATGGAACGGGGCTGTTTTACGGCGCTGAAATTTCCAGGGCTGTTTATTCTGCAGCAGTGGGATCTCAGCATTAAACCCGGGTTAATTCCAACCTCTGCTCAATGCAGGAGCTGCAGGAATGAATTAGGTTTAAGTACAGGTTTCACAGAGCTCTGCTCGGGGTTTAATCTGAGTTTTACCACCGCGCTGGGGTGCACAGCACTGAGAGGCTCCAACAACAGAGCAAAAAACACGAGGCAGGAATAAATTACAAAAAAAAAAAACCTCTACAGGATCAATTTCAGGATCAATTTTAGGCTCTCCTGATCCATGCTGAGGAGTTCCACGATTTTAAAAATCAGCTGAGTTGAGCATTGAAGAAGAATCCGCCCAAGGACAACCAGCTGCCAGCAAATGCCAGGCAACCAAAAATAAAAGTTTGAGTTTTCTTCTTAAAACTGGGGATACCGAGGCAGAAAATGAGATAGGAGAGGAGAGGAAATTATCCAGGAGAGGAGAGAACAAGCCAGGAGAGGAAGATCTGGAGGAGAACAATCCTGAGGGATGGGATTGGGTCCCAGCAGAGAGGAGCCGGGTGCTGATTTTGATCCTGATCATTGCCAGAGTCCATCAGAGCAATGAGGGCGACCCAGGCCAGAGAGGGGCTGCACACCTGCTGGGAATTTACTCATTTATCAATAAATAAATCAACAGGAATTGATAACTGAGGAATCCTGCTGCTGGAGCCGTGCTCAGAGGGTCCCTGATCAGCCCAGGAACGCAGCAATGCTCCCCACCTGGATTTTGGGGGATTTTTGGTGGATTTTCAAACACCACCACAGCAAAGCCACAATATAAAAACATTTTTATGTTTTTTTTACAGCTTCCAAAGGCCACGATCTGATCCTGCAGCCTCCTGGAACTCAGGAATACGCAGGAATTCCTCGTGTGGAGCTTCTGCCAAAGGCTGACAATGGATATGGAGCTTCCTTTCCTCCTCCTCCTCCTCTCTACTAGAGTTCTCCATTTGGGTTTCAATTTGTGGAATTTCTGCTGCTTTGGAAGTTTTAACTTGTCCCAGAAAAACCCAGAGGTGAACATCACCAAGGCTGGAAGACGAAACACTGAAACCTTCAGGGTTTTCCAAATCTCCAAGCAGCTCCTTACAAATCAAACCCCAAACCAACCAAAGATCCCAAATTACATTTTCTCTTTTTTTTTTTTTTTTTTGTTTGCTTGTTTCCTTTCTGAGTTTTTTTTTGCTGTTGTTGTTTTTTGTGGTATGTTTTGGGGGTGGTGGTGGGTTTTTTTGTTGTTTTTTTTTGGTTGGTTGGTTGATTTGGGGGGGTTTTGTTTGTTTTTTTTTTTTGTTTTGTTTTGGCGTTTTTTGTTTTGCTTTTTTTTTTTGTTTAAACTCCTTATTCAAGGGCAATAATTCAATCCAGAGCAGCAGAAGCACACAAAACACTGGACAATACTTTTAGCTGGAGTGCAAGGGAGCTGCTGCTACCAAAGCTGAGAGTGCAGCAGAGCCTGGCTCGGTTCCTCGGGCTGGGAAACAAAAGCTCCTGGAGGGACCAGCCCAGCTCTGGAGAGTTTGGCACTGCAAGGTTGCAAGTTAATCACTTGCACATTACAGCACAGGAAAAGTTGCAGGAAATAAAAGGGATTTTTTTTTTTTTTTTTTTTTTTGGCATGGAGAAAAAGAAAATAAGAAATGAGAAAATTAAAATAAAGGGAGGAAGCACCCAGGAGTAAGATGTGTTACCACTTAAATCAGAAAAAATACACGGAATAGAGAGGGGCTGTTGCAGGTTTGAGGGGGTGAAGTGGGAGCTCCTCAAAAGCTCCAGCAGCATTTGGGATAAATCACATTTCCTGCAAAGGGACAATCCCAAATCCTGCTGCACCCTCGGGTGGCTCACACAGGGCCCAGAGCCCAAGCCAGGACAAAGCTGAGAGCAAACCATGGAAATGTTCAAAATGGAATGTTCTCAAGATGGAATTTTTTCAAGGAGCCCTTCTGTGGTGTGGAGAAGTCACAGGTAATTAAGGTTTGGGTTTGATTTTTTTTGTTTGTTTGGTTTTTTGGTTGGTTTGCAGGTTTTTTTTGTTGATTTGGTTTTTTGGGTTGGTTTGGTTTGCAGGTTTTTTTGGTTGATTTGGGTTTTTGGGTTGGTTTGGGGTGGTTTTTTTTGGTTGATTTGGGTTTTTGGGTTTTTTGGTTGGTTTGGTTTGGGAGGTTTTTTTTTGTTGGTTTGGGTTTTCTGGTTGGTTTGGGGGTTTTTTTTTTTGGTTGATTTGGGTTTTTGGGTTTTTTGGTTGGTTTGGTTTTGGGTTTTTTTTTCCGTTGATTTGGGTTTTTGGGTTTTTTGGTTGGTTTGGTTTGGGAGTTTTTTTTTTTTGTTGGTTTGGGTTTTCTGGTTGGTTTGGGGGCTTTTTTTGGTTGATTTGGGTTTTTGGGCTTTTTGGTTGGTTTGGTTTTGGGGTTTTTTTTTTCCGTTGATTCGGTTTGGGTTTAGGGGTTTTTTTTTGCTTGATTTGGTTTGGGTTTTGGGTTTTTTGATCGGTTTCTTTTGTTTTTTGGGGGGTTTTCTGTTCGTTCTATTTTAACCACCACCCAAATCACTGGTGTAACACCACCCAAATCACTGGTGTAACACCACACAGAGAAGGAAAAAACCCAAAATTACGAATTGTGCCCTCAAAACCTCCCCAGTCTGAGCTCAGCCCAAATGTGCCCCCACTGCTCCTGCTGCACTGGGACCCCAGGGGAAGCTGCCAGCCCTCTGGGTTGCAGAAACCCCTTGGGATCCCCCAGGATCTGCGGAGATTCCAGGCAAATCCCCCGATCCCACCACGATTTCACGGCTCAGAGAGGATTCACAGGGAGCTCCAAACTCCATCCCTTCCCAAAAACTGACATTTTTGTGGAACTCCAGCTCATCCTTGCTCCCACCCCAGAGCCAAGGAATCCATCTGCACACGTGCACGCCTCGGCGCTAAAACTCCACTGGAAATGTTTAAAAAAAAAAAAAAAGAGAAAAATACAACAGCTCTGGGGAGAAAATAAATATAAAAATATCCAGCCGGTTTGAATCCAGCCATGGAAAACTCTGGTGTTTTGAGCAGCTTTGTTCCATTACAGCACTGCTGGCACAGAGGGAACCCAGAGCCCTCCCTGACAATCTCAGTTTTGGGCTGAAACTCAGGAATTTCTGCTCCCCAGTGCTCAATCTCTGCTGGTTTTGTTACTCAGTCCTTGCTGCTCCTTTGTGGATTACACAGCAAAAATTCTTCACTTTGACTTTAACGCTGTGGGGATCCTCCCTCAGCTTCCTGTCAAATATTGGGCAATAATCTGCTTTCCCTGCAAATCTGCATTAAAATTCCAAAGTCCTGCCCTCAGCCGTGCCCATCAGCACCAGGGGTACAAGAGCTGCAGCCAAAATCCGCTGGGCAGCCCCAGGGCAGGGGCACTGACAAGACTGGGGGAAAAAACAAATTATTCTGCACAAAAGTCACCAGATCTGCTCCTCAAACAAGGAACTGGGATCTGTTAAATAAAATCTCTGTCCCACAGCTGCTTTTCAGGCTTGGAAAGGAGATAAATTCCCAATTATTTTTTATTTTTAGCGAGGGTGAGACCGATTCCTCCCTACAGGACGAAGGGTGACAATTCTTTATAAGCACCATGAGCTTCTCCCTGTGCACAGCTCCAGGAGCGAGCTCCAGGCTCTCATTTTGGGGGGCATTACACAGTCCCCATCCCCAGGCTGAGCACAGGGGGAGCCTCAGGGTCTGCATCAACAGGTGCCAATTCCATGCAATTCTCCTTCCAAAGCCATTCTGCTCCTTGGCACCTTCCCAAATCCCACAGATCCGTTTTTAACCCCGTGGAGCCTGGCTGTGATGATAGCAATTCATTGTTGTTTTATATTTTTTTAAAATTTTATTTTAAAATTTCTAAATATTTTTAATTTTAAGCTATTTTAATTGCAATTTTAACTATTTACTTTAATTATAAATTTGAGTTATATTTATTTTAATAATTTTAATTGGATTAATCTTAATTTTATTCTTTTTATTATTTTCATTCTATTATTTTCTTTTTTCTTTTAATTTTATTAATTTCAATCTTATTAAATTTACTATTTTCATTTTACTCTTTCCATTTCATTCTTTTTAGTATTTTTAATTTTATTATTTTCCTTTTATTCTTTTCATTCTATTTTAAATACATTCGTTTTAATTTTATATTAATTCTATCTTTAACATGAATTACAACAAAGTTACACCTCGAGTGTTCATGATGCAGCAGTTGGTGAGTGCCAGTGTGTCATTCTCTCTTAATAGGAGGAATAATTTTAATTACTAAGTGCTTAGCAACCCCCTCGCGGTGGCGGGGCCAGCCTGCGGTGCCAGGGGACAGCCCCGAGCACTTGGGGACATTTTCCCAGCCCGGTGGCCCCGTTCCAGGATCCTGCCCGGCCCTTCCTGAGCTGAGCCCTGCTTTTCCACACACGCCCTCCTCCCAGGGCAGCTTCCTCACGCCCACAAAAATCCTCCAGAAGCGAAAAAGAAACCAAACCTGATGAGGTGCAAAGCCGGGTGGGGATGCTGCGCTTGGGGTCCTGGAGCTGCAGAGCCTTGTGGGGTGGGGGGACCTTAAATGCCTCCAGTCACCAGCCACCCCTGCCAGGGCAGGGACACCTCCGCTGTCCTGCCAGGGACGCAGGGGCAGCCCCAGCTGCTCTGGGCACCTGTGCCAGGCTCTGAGCACCCTCACAGGGAGGAATTCCTTCCCCAGATCCCCTCCTGAGCCCATTTGTCCACCTGTGAAAGTGGAGCAATGCTACAAGGACCCGGAGAGTGGCACCATGGAATGGTTCGGGTGGGAAGGGACCTCAGATCCCACCCAGTGCCACCCCTGCCAGGGCTGGGACACCTCCCCTGTCCCAGGTGCTCCAGGGACACTGCCAGGGATCCAGGCACTGTGCCAGGGTCTGACCAACCCCACCGGGAGGAATTCCTTCCCCAAATCCCCTCCTGAGCCCATTTGTCCACCTGTGAAAAGGAGCAGTGCTACAAGGACCTGGAGAGTGGCACCACGGAATGGTTTGGGTGGAAGGGACCTCAGATCCCACCCAGTGCCACCCCTGGGGAACTCAGTGACTGCAGCTGAGGGCTACACATTTCTCCAGCAACTCCCAGCCTTTCCCTGAGCTGGTCTCCTCCTCACAATCACCCTTTTCCGCATTATCCAACACTCAGAAAATCCTGCTGAATGCCAATTAAGTGTTTTCTGTGCTCTCCAAACCCTTTCCTGTGAGCATTTCCTACTGCAGGCTCTTACTGATGCGCTCCCTGTCAATATTTCATTTTGTCAATATTCCCAAACCCACAGGCACAGGTGATGTCCTTAGAAGTTTACACAACATCCAGATATAAAAATAATATCAAAGCAGCCCAGCATCCTCTGCCTACACCCTTCAGGAGAGGTGGAGGAGACTGAAGGAATTTTTAACCCTAACAAAAATGAAGGAATTCCTTTTCCAGAACACAATTGAAGGAATTCCTTTACCATATCACAACTGAAGGAATTCCTTCACCACAGCGCCAGTGGCGGCCATGAGAGCCAGGCCATGAGAGCCAGCATGGAACCGAGATAAGGAATTCTGTGCTTCCAGGGGCGGGGCTGAGCTTATCAAAGCATGACATCACCGTGTTATCAGAGCTGCAGGGCAGAAACGAAAGCAGGCAGGGCTCCCACCTTCGTCTCCTTCCGGGGCGTAGGACGCCGTGATGATGTCGATGTCGGCGCAGTTCATCACGATCTGGTTGGTTGCATTCTTCACCTGCAAGAGAAACTCCATCAGCACCAGGAAGAAATGGCAATTCTCAGCTCTCGTCCATCTGAAAAGCACCTCCAGGTGTTTGAAGGAGAGTTGGGTGTTTGGGATGGAGAAGGAGGCACTGCAGAGCAGGAGCTGTGCTCAGCCACTCATCCCCACTGGGAATTATTTAATGCTGGGTAAAGAACAGGGCTGAAAACTTCACAATGGGGCCCTTGTGCACGCCTGGGAATCCAAACCTACATAAACAGATCCTGAGCCCATCAGCCTCCTCTGGGGATGGCCCAAGGGACAGCAGAGTGAAAATCTCCCTTGGAGACATCACCAACACAACCTCTGTGCGTGCTCCAGGCTGCCGGAGCTCCTCAGCCCAAAACATCTGCCAGGAGATTCTCCTTCCCCTTCTGCCAGCTCCTGGCTCCACACTCTCTGCTTTATTTACCCAGTGCCAGCTCCCAGCGTAGGAATAAACCGTGGGGCTGTGCCAGTTCTCTGTTTGAATGCGAGAGCCTGAATACAGAGGAATTCAAATTAAATGAAAATTAATTACAAAGGGGTACAATATTTGGGAGTTAAACCAGGGAGTTATTCAGACATTTATGGCTGGAACCACCAGAATGATCAGGCTGGATCAAGCTGGGAATCCTGCTTGTCAGGATAGGATTTCTAGCAGCAGGCACCAGCAGTTTCTTAAACAAAGGAGTAAAAATTTCTGTAGCAACCAACCAGATTTGACACAGGCATGAAGAAACTGCTTCCTACCCCAGAATCAGCTCACCAAAGCCTAAGAAACTCCATCCCTGTTTCGTTTTCCCCACTACCATAACCTGGAGCCATCATCCCAGGTATCCACGTGTGAACTGGGAGCCAGGAACGCGCTGGAGCTGCCTCCGGCTCTGGGGTCTGCACAGGGAGAGATCAGAGGGATGGAGCAGCTCTGCAGGGAGGAAAAGTGGGAAAAATGGGATTGTTCAGCCTGGAGAAGAGCAGGCTCAGGGGGTGAGCTGGGTTTAGGCTCCCTGAAAGGAGGCAGGGAGGAAAATGAATGAATTTCCAAGAGAAAAGGGGGAATGGGGTTAAAGTGCCAGAGGACAGGGTTGTGTGGGACAGAAGAAGGAATCCTGGCCTGGAGGGGCTGGGCTGGGATTCCCAGAGGAGCTCTGGCTGCCCTGGACCCCTGGCACTGCCCACGAAGCCCCTGGGTGGGCTTTGAGGTCCCTTTAACCCCAAATTCCACAATTCCGAGCCCCTGGGTGGGATTTGAGGTCCCTTTAACCCCAAATTCCACAATTCCGAGCCCCTGGGTGGGATTTGAGGTCCCTTTAACCCCAATTCCACAATTCCAAGCCCCTGGGTGGCCTTTGAGGTCCCTTTAACCTCAATTCCAAGCCCCTGGGTGGGATCTGAGGTCCCTTTAACCCCAAATTCCACAATTCTGAGCCCCTGTGTGTGCCCAGGCCAGCTCACCTACAGGCAGCACACAAACTGTTATTTGATTTTGTTTGTAAAGCCACAAGAAAAGGCTCAGGTGTCCCCAGTGCTCCCTGGGCGAGAGGAGGAGCTGGGAATAAACCAGGAACGTTCCTCAGTAATGTTCCTCGGCCATCTGGGACAGAAACCCCAAATCTGAGCCATTTGATGGAGAAGGGATTAATTTCCTTAATTTAAATTTGGGATCTCACAGGTGTAGGATGGTCCATCCCTGAGCCAGCACCCATGCAGGGAGGACAAACCCCACACACCCCAACCCAGGCAGGAGTCTCTCCTTGACCTCCCTGACCTGACAAATATGCCTGGCTCATCCTCAGTTACGGAATTGTTTAATTAATAAATATTATGTAAAGAAATATGATGCATTTACACCTTTTGAGCAGTGACTGTTGGCGCCTCCTCCCTGCTCCCCTGCAGTGGTGTCACACCAAGGGGTGCAGCACGGCTGTTGTCACCTCTTGATGGAATTAAAATCAAATTAATCGTAATTAATAAACCCAAACTGGCTGTGAAAACAACGTTTTTGCAAAGCACTGAGAACAATCTAACGGCTGAGGTGACACAGGGTCAACCTGATTTCCCCAGGAAAGATTTACAACCCGAAATCCGCTTTTTTTTGTTTAAATTCTGAGTGCATAAAACTGAAAAATTACAAAGCTCCCTCAAACCCAAAATTCAAATCTCAATAGTTTTTACTACAATACTGGTGCTTGGGGGGGGGGGGTTTTACAAGGTTTTTCTAAAACACAGAAAAATCAGGATGAGAAACGCTTTTTATGAGTGTCTGGAGACCTTTATTCAATCTATGAATCCAAATCTCCCTGGATTCTGAGCTGTCCAAATTGCAGACAATGTGAGTTTAACAATGGGCTTGATCTTTAAAAAACAACTTTTTCCAGGACACAACTTTCAGTGGAGCACTGAGCCTGCAAAGTAAGAAAGTTTAGGTTTAAGCAGAGAAAATCCAGAGGCTCCTTAAGCAGGCAATTATCTATTTTTAGGTATTTTTTCCCTCACTTCCTACCAATATCAAGCCAGTTTTATGAGAGGGCAGCACAGAAAAAATATCTAAAATGAGCCAGGAGGGTAAAAAAGTTCATTTTTTTAACTACTCAAAAAAAGGGGTGAAATTCACCATACAGGCAGAAATTATATTTTTCAGCAAGGAAAATGAATTAATTTAATTTAATGAACTGAGAGAAGAGCAGTTCTACACAGCTCAGAAATCAGAGGAATCTCCGCAGGGAAGGAATGGCTCAGGATTGTAAACTCCTGGCTTTTGATGAATTGAATAC
Organism: Ammospiza nelsoni; assembly: GCF_027579445.1. Lineage (NCBI taxonomy): Eukaryota > Metazoa > Chordata > Aves > Passeriformes > Passerellidae > Ammospiza > Ammospiza nelsoni. The sequence continues at coordinate 436,299 of NC_080658.1, read as the reverse complement.
TGGATTAATCAGAATTCAAACACTATTTTGAGGTCAGACTCGGGCACCTCAAGCAGGGAAGGGAAAATTCACCCAGCAGGAGAAAAAAGCTGAAATCCCCCTGAAAAGTTTAATATTTGATGGAAGAAAAGTTTAAAATTACAATTATTTAGCTCTGCCAAACAATACCTAAAGGTGCTGTGAAGCTTTTTGTGGTCAGAGCAGGGAAGGATTTGATGGAAAATATTTTCCCAATTTTTTGGGATATCAGGAGCAGGGATTTGAACTCCAGCCTACCTGAAATGCAGGCTGAGGAGCATCCAAAGGGATCTCCTGGAGCCAAAATTAATTCCAGATAATTCCAACCCTGTCACACGGCTCCGGAGCCCTTTTCTAAAAGCAGCACTACAACAACTGCGTGTGTTTTTGGCAATTTTCTCTCTAAAAATAGACACCTAAATTTACTCTGGATTGGTGTTCCAGGGCGTGTCTTTTGTAAGAATCCAAAGCTTCAATGAGGAGAGCGATAAAGAGATTTATTAACCTGCATCTCCAGCAAATTCCAGTGGCCAAGGTGTTAAATTAACAGCACCAGGACTAATTGGGAAAACTCCCTTGTTCTGAAGCACATCCAGCTCCAGAGGTGTGGGATTCACAGGGGTGAGTAAATCCCTTCTGTGATCGCTGCAAATCCATCCCAATCTTGGGAATTAAGGGGCTCAAGGAGCATTTTTGGGGGGGAAAAAAGGTTAAAAACCCCAATTTTTGAGCTGATGAGCCCTGAGGTGCTGCCAGGCGCCTTAACCCTCCACTGCAGGTTTAACTTCACGTGCTGGAAGTGCAGATCCCAAGGCTGGAGAGCAGAGGGTTTATCCTGGAGCAGCTCCCCAGCAGCACAAATACTACACCCAGCGAGCTGCACTGGGCCAGGGTTCCACCCCAGAGTGTCAGCACTAATCTTTAACCAGCTCCACGCATTCCTCAGGCCAGCAGATATTGCATAATGAACCTATAAAAAGCAGCAGACAAGCAGTTAAATATTGCTAAACCCGCCAGAGATGCACTGAAGGCTGCAGCAGGGATTTGAGGGAGCCCGGGCTGTAAATTCCTCGCAGATAAGCTGCCCTACAATCAAGGAACACCTCGGCGGAGTTTCCAGGCAGGGCAGGGCAGCGGCTCCAAGGAAGGGAATCTGCGGGCAGGGAAACACCAGGGAGCTGGGAGGCAGCCCTGCCCCTCACAGGTGATCCTCTCGGAGCTCAAAAATTCCTTTTACAGCCTCAAAGCTGCAGGCAGCTTTGTTTCTGCTGCTGGACAACGCCGGGGCCACACATCCCTTCTTTGTTCCAACCCTCCCAAGAGCCAAAAAAACGGGGGAAAAAAAAAAGAAAAAAAAAAAAAAGTTTGACCCAGCCACTGAGTAATGCAAGTGCCCTGTGCTGATAACCAGGCCCTGAGAGCCAAGGCTGGCGTAATTAAAGCTCCAGCCAACAGAGGAATAATGAAAATGAACCATTTCCACCCCACAATCTTAATTGTGCTGGTGGAGAGGCATCCCCACGCCCTCCACAAATCAAGTTTAAATGCTGGGAGATGACATAAGTGGCAGAACAATCACAGGAGTGTGAGCAGGAGACTCTGTTCCAGCCCCGGCTCTCCCACTGCCACGCTCTGTCCCAGCTGGGACCTGCGCTCCTTGGGAAACAGTTCATTTGAGGATTTTTTGGGGTTTTCAGCTGTGATAAATGGGAATTATGTACTGTCACTTTATGTAATTGTTACACAACTGCACGGACTTCAAAAGTATTCATGTGGCCGCAAATTATACTATTTAAAAATCTGGAAGAACCGGTCAAAATGGTAATAGCTGGGTTACCAGAGCCTTCAGAAGCACAGCTCCGAAAAGAGGCTGTGAAATGCAACTTGCCAAGGTTTCAGGATCATTCCTTGATCCAGGGGAGACAATTCCCTGAGCTGGACACGGGAACAAACCACAGGCAGGTCCCCACTCCCCTTCCCAGGCTTTGAAATCTGCTGCCACCTCTTACCGTCTGCATCACCAGGGGTTTTATCCCCTGAAGATTATCTGGAGTTGCCATGCGAGTGGCACCGTTTATTACTGTGGCACAAAGTGCTTCGGGTTATTTATAGGCCCTAAAGCCAGCACAAGTGTCCTGCCCCACAGCCAAGGCTGCAGCATTTTTTTTATTTTTTTTTTTTAGGGTTTGAAAGCCCCAAATTCTCCGCAGAGGGCTGCAAATCCTATTACTGGAGTGAGTAAGAATGATCAAGTGTTTACTTGTAATACCTTGACTAAACACCACAGCCTGCACTAATTCCACTCCGCTCTTAAAGATGCCAAATAACAAAGCAAACAAAGCACTTTGCAGGCTCTGGAAAGTTTGTTCCTGGTTTTTGGGGGTTTTTGTTTTTGGTGTCAGAGCCTCAGAAGTCACCCCATGGCTCAGAAAGCATCTTGGTGCGGATTATTGCCATTATCCAGCTGGGATGGAGCAGGCAATTATTACTGATTGGGATTAAAGGAACAACTTAAAGATCTTCAAGAGGAGGCAGCACGTGTATTTTCCCCACCCCAAAATAAAAAAATTTTGTGTTTTAACACAAACCCACTTTTGCCTCTGTGAGTTTACAGAGACTCCAAAGCTCTCAGGTGGTGCTGGAAACAGAAAATCTCTGCTGGGCTTAGGCTCAGGTAGAAAAGGTCCTTAACTGAAGTAATTTGACCCCAAAAGCACCCAAAAGTGTTAATTTCTAGACCAGCTTGACGGAAACATGCTGATAGTTATTAATTTTGTTCATCCAGCCCTGCACAGAGAGCGTCCTGCGGATGAGCCAGGTGTTCCTCTCCCCGTCAAGGAGCAGAGCATTTCCCCTCTCATTTCCTGGGATCTCCCTGTGCTTTGGGCCCTCGGCAGCCCCAGGAACCCCTCCAGACGCCCAGCCCTGCTCGGGCAGGTGGACTCACCCCTGATCCACTGCCCTGCCCGAGCCGGGAAGGTGCTCCTCCTTCCGGGAGGTGCCTCCTCCCGGGCTCACCGTGTTAAAAGTTATCCAAAATAGAGATACATTTCTTTAGATCTGTTTCAAAAACCTCGCTCTCTGCGGTTTGTTGGCGTTTTCTCCCCTCCTCTCCGCTGCGGGAGCACCAGAGCAGCACTCCAGGATGTGAGAGGGGATTTTTCACAGCCTGGAACCTGTGGGGGTCACAGCTTTTCCCTGGGGAAAGTGCAGCACTGCCCATCTCCAGGTGGAATCCTCTGCTGTGGGAACGCACCTGGACACAGCAGGAAATTCAAACCACTCCCCGGGAACAAACCCTGCAAACCAGCGAGCCCTGCCAGGAGGGAGCTCCGGGCCATTCCTGCATCCCAGAGCCGTTCCCAGGGCTGCTCTCCCCAGCACCGGCTTAAAAAGCCGCTGCTCCCCTCCCCCCGAGCGTTATTTTTAACCTGGATGATTTCAGTGATCCCATTTACAGCCCCACAGCTGTAACAGGGCCGGGGTGCGAGGACAGGAATAGGTGCCTGGGATTAGAGCGGAAGAAAATGGGAATTTCTCAGACCGGCCTTTTTCGAACTGGAACACCCCAAAAGGCAGCGGCGGCCCCGAGGCCGGAACCAAAGCCCCGAGCCAGCATCAAATCCGCGGGGAGATTTGGGTTTTCAATATTTCTGTCACATGACACAAAGTTACTCATGTCTGCTTGGGTTCCTGCAGCTCCCCAAAGTCGCAAGGTTCCCCATCATCCCCAGCCCCGGGCCTTCCCCAGGGAAGAGCTCTCCTGCTTCTCTACCTGTGCTTCACATCCCGCAGCTTTTATTGCCTCCTTGCATTTATTACCTATTTAAAACCAGGTTTAACCACCCCTTCAGCACAGCAAGGCTTAGATCTGCTCACATCTCGAGACTTAAAACCTTCCGCAAATATTTTTTTAAGCTCTCTGTGTGACCATCTAATTTTCAGGAAAAAAAAAAAAAAAACCCAAAAATACAGTTATGCCATTATAATTCTGTACCTCTCTCAAATCGCAAGGGAAAAAAAAAAAAAAAAAAAAAAAAAGAAAAAGACGTGAAAGCAAATTCGGGAAATCTTGGCAGGGCAGCCAATGAGAATGACTGGGAGAGACTTGAAGGCTCTCACAGAACTGGTTCCGGCTCTGAAGCACGAGCACGGCGAGGAGGATTTTTCTCGCCTTGCAGAAGAACGCGGCGAGGTTTCGGCTCCGCAGCCCTCTCCCGGCTCTCATGCCCAGGCTCTCTCTCCATGACACCGAGGCCTACCCTCCCCGGGAGCCGCACCGGGGACTTCTCCTTTCACGGCTTATTTGGCTTTTCCAGCAAAACCCCCCGCCATCCATCCATCCCCAGGCCGGCTCGGAGCGCAGCTCGGGGGGTCCCCGGGGGGCTGCGGGCACCGGGGAGGGATCCCGGCCGTGCCCAGCCCGGAGCTCCCGCGGCGCTCCCGCATCCCGGCCCGGGCCGGCCCAGCCCGGAGGAGCCGCCCGGGGGGACCCGCGGGGGCCGCGGCGGGGCTGGGCGGGGCTGCCCCCGAGCCGGGCCGGGTTCGGGGGGTCCCGCAGGGCTTTTGGCGGGTTCGGAGGGGGTTTGCCCGCCCATCGTGAATGGAAACGCGGAGGAGCGGCGGGGGGAGCCCCGAGGGGCCTCCCTGCACCTGCCCGGCCGGGCCCGGGGAGCGCAGGGAACGGGGGGATCGGGGCCGGGGGTCCCTCAGGGCACGGCCGGGAGGGGCCCTGAGGGGGAGCGGGGTCCCTGGGGACGGGGGGGGAACCGAGGAGGGGACCGGGGAGGGGATCGAGGGGTCCCCCGGGGCACTGCGGGGTCCCCTCGGGGGGCGCGGGCCGGCGGGACCCCTCGGGGGCGGGGCGGGAGGAGGAGGATGAGGAAGGGCAGGATGGGGAGGAAGAAGGGGGGGCCCTACCTGCACGGCGGCCTCCAGCTTGCCCTCGAAGGTGAAGTCGATGAGGTCCGGCTTGAGGCAGAGCCCATAGTTGAGGGGGGACACGTCGGCGGGCAGCCGCTCGAACGGCCGCTTCTCCGGCATGGCGGGAGCGCGGGGGGTGCGGGGCTGCGCCCCCCCCGGCGGGGCGGCGGCGGCGGCGGCGGGGGGGGGGGGGGCGGGGGGGGGGCGGGGGGCGGTGGGGGGGGCGCGGGAAGGGCGACGAGGCGGCTCCGCACGGACGCACCGAGAGGGAGCGGCGGCGGGAGCGGAGGATGAGGATGAGGAGGATGAGGAAGATGAGGAGGAGGAGGGAGGGGCGGGGGCGCGCGCGCGCTCCCGGCTCGAGGCGGCCCCGGTGGGGGAGTGCGGGGAGCGGAGCGGGAGGGGGGGAGGGAGAGAGGGAGGGAGGCACGCGGGCGGCGCGTGCGCGTGCGCGCGGCGGCGCCACGCGGCCGCGCACGTAGCGCGCGCGGGGGGCGGGGAGGGGGGGGGGAAGGCGGCGGGAGGAGTTGCGTAAGCGCTGGCCGGGAGTGCGCCTGCGCAAAGCCACGCCCCTCGATGACACACCCCTTTCTCTGGGTCACGCCCCTTCCCGGTGCTGCGGGACGGGGCAGCCCCGGTAACGGGGATCCCGGTAACGGGGAACCCTGTGAGCCCCCGTAATGGGGATGCCGGTAACGGGGATCCCGGTAATGGGGAATCCCGGTGTGTCTGTAATGGGGATCCCGATCATTGGGGATCCCGGTGTGTCCGCTCCAAGCGGGCCTGGCACATTGCACCCCATTAAGGTGCAATGAGGCTCCCGGTGCTCCCGGTTTGGACGGATGCTGGCACCCCGTTAACTGGGGCTCTCGGGTCACCTGGTCTGGGTGGGGATTGGCGCAGTGCACCCAGGGGCTCCCGGTTTTGGGGTGGCACGGGCACCTCGTTAGCGGGGCTCCCAGTACTCCCAGTTCAGGGGGATGACGGCTGCTGGATCTCCCGGTGCGCTCATACATGCAGAGCTGAAATGGTGCCCCTGTGTTGGGACACCCGGGTTTCCCTCTTTGCTCTCTGTATTTCAGTTTATTTCTCACTATTCCTTCCCCAACGAGATTTACTTGTGTTTAAAGTGATACTTTGCTGTTTAAAAAAGACAAGTTAGTGCTGAGCCAGGGAGAGAGCGAGCAGGGAGTGGAGAGAGCGAGCAGAGATCTGGGGAGGGGAGCTGGATTCGAGGAGGGAACGGGGATTTGGGAAGGAAAGGGGATTTGAGGAGGGAAAAGGGATTTGAGGAGTGGAGTAGAGATTCCAGGCAGGGGGGAGCAGGGATTTGAGGGAAGGAGCAGGAACTCAGGAGAGAGAGATGGGATTTGGGGAAGGGGATAGGATTCGAGGAGGAGAGAAGGGGTTCAAGAGGCGAGAAGGGTTCGAGGGAGGGAACGGGGATTCACTGAGACCTGGAGGAGCCGGCGGCACGAACTGGGGCAGGGAGAAAGTACAGACAGCTCTCAGCACATGGTTACAGAAACCCAGCGCTGCCGAGCCCGGGTTCATCCGGGGCGGCCGCGGGGCCGCATTGTGCTGCAGAGCCCCGGGGAGGGAAAGGGAGACAAGGGAACAGCTGGAAGCAGCTGGAAGCAGCTGGAGCCGCGCGGGGGGTTCGGGCCGCTGCCGCCCCGCTCCACCGTGCCGGCTCGCAGCGCGGCGGGGCGCGGAGCCCCGCGGGACACGCGCGGGGACGCGGGGGGACAGCGGCGCTGGGAGCCGCGCCAGGGAACGGTTCGGGGTGTGACGGGATCCTGGCGGCGCTCTGGGCGGAAAGCCGCGTCTGCCCCGCAGCGAGGGAAGGGCTGCGCCCCGCGGCTCGGCGGAGAGGCTCCGTGCGGGGTTTGCAGCCGGGATGGACGGAACCGGTCTGAGCCCGGCCGCGCCACGCCGGGGACACCCCGGGGCCGCCGCGGCAGGAGGAGCCCGGCTGTGCCCCGGCCGGGCTGCGGGACCTGGCCAGGGCAAAATCCCGGTGCTGGCAGCGCGGGTGGCCGCGGGTGACTGTCCCTGGCAGAGCCGCGGCAAGGTCAGGGCCAGGATAAAACCTGGAGCAGGGCGGCACGGCTCCGAGGGACGGCAGCGGAGGGGATTGTCTCCTCTGAGTTTTAATTCCCATCCCCGGTGGCCGCGGGGTCACCGGGTGCCCTCCTGGCCCGCCGGGGGGGCGCGGGGGCCGCGGGGCTCGTGCTTGGCAAAGCGCTCGGGGCGCTCTCCGCGGGTGCTGCCCCGCACGGGAGATGCTGGGAGGTGACAGATGCTGCTGTCAGCAAGAATCCAGGAAAAAAAAAAAAAAAAAAAAAGAAGGAAGAAAGAAAGAGAGAAAAAGAGCGAGGCTCCGCGGAGACAGACGGGGGGAAGCCGCCTCCTCCGCCGTGTCCCGACCAAACCGGGCTCTCGTGTAGTGCCAGACTGTGGAGGGCCCGGGGACAAACGGACGGGGTGGAAGCCAGGAGCTGTAATTAGCCCAGAGCCACCAACCGCTGTCAGTGCTCCTTTCTAATTAGGAAAAACAAGGGAGGAAAAAAAAAATCAAAAAGGGGGAATAAAGGAAATATATTAAATTCCCAGGAGAGGCTTTTCTTTTCTTCCCTCTCTCTCGCCGGAGTTTTCGCCGCTGCTGCCGGCAGCGGGAGCAGCCGGAGGGCACCGGCTAATCCTGCCTCGCAGGTCTGGGCCGCCGGCTTAGGGCTGGAATCTCTGGTATTCGGGAGCACGGGGACAGCCGCGCTCCGAGCTCCGGGGCCTCCTGCTCCGCGGGTCATTCCGGGGGTTGGGAGGCGATTTCCCCTGGTTTCCCCCTCTCCGTGCGTGCGTGCGGCTCTGCCCGTCCCCTCCCGCCTCCCCGCCGGGCACCCGGGACAGGTTGCACAAGGATGGAGGCAAACGTGGCCCAGCCCCTGCCTGGAGCTGGCGGGGACAGCTCGGGGCGGGTGCCGAGCCCCGATCCCAGCCCTGATCCCGCTCTCCCACGGCACAAATCCCCACGCGGTGGTTTTGCAAGGAGGAGAGCACAGGTGGGACGGGGGCATCATCCAGTGCCATCTCCACGGCCCCATCCCAAATTTCCTCAGGGATGCTCCCTGGCCGAGCCCCCCACGGGCAAGGACGCGGCTCCAGAGGGGTTCCAGAGCGCCCCAGCGCTGCCCACGGCGGTGAAACCGGCCGGGATGGCATCCCGGGCATCCGGGAGAGCCAGCCGGGCTGGGAAAATCCAGCCCCACCAGTCGGGAGCCGTGGGAAAGCGCCGGGGCCGCGGGGCTCGGGGCCGGTGACTCAACCCCGGCTGCTCCAGGACCGTCCCCGAGCCCCGGGGCCTCACCCCGGCTTTCCAGAGCGCTCCGCTGTTCCCCACACCGGGTGCTGCGGGAAGCGCTCTCTGCTGGCTTTGCCCCCGCACGCCCCAGTGAGCATCACGCCGGATTTTGGGATTTTGGGAGGTGCCGGCGGGCTGCATCGCGATCCCCCCAGCCAGGGGGACCCGGCTGCCCCCGCGCCCCCGGCCCAGCCCCGCACGGCCGCTCCCGGCTCGTCCCGGCTCAGATAAGAGCGCGGGCCGGGATCAACGGTCTCGGGCACGGCGGAGCCGTCACTACACATTAACCAGCTGTCCGATGGAGCAACGCGGCCTCGCAGCCAAGATCAACAGTCCCCAAAGCAAACTGGGAGCGGGGCCAGGCGCGGCGAGCGCGGCCGGAGCCTCCCGGCGAGCCCCCCGCCCCCGAGGGGCCCCCGGGCTTCGCACCCCCGGCCGGGCTCGCCTTTGGCTGCGCGGGCCGAGCCCCGCGGGCGTGGGCGGGTGATGAGCATCCATCCCCAGGGCGTCCCGGCGGCTCCCGGGATGGGGTTTCGAGGGAAAAGGGCTTGGGATGAGCCGGTTCGCGTTTTAGGGCGGGGGTGCCGCGTCCTGGATTGTCCCCGGGATATTCGGAGGGACCCCTGCCCTCGATATCCCCCCCTCACCGCCAGCGTCAGGGGCTGCTGCGATGGGAAACCCCAAAAGCATCGCACAAACCCCACGGAGCTGCTAGGGGTGCAGGAACCTGGGGGGTTCTGCGGGTCCGGGGGGCTCTGGAAATCCGGAAGGGGGTCCTGCGTGCCCGGGGGAGGGGCTATGCGGATCTGTGCAGGGGGGGCTCTGCGTGCTCAGAGGGGCGCTGCGGGTCTGGGGGTGCAAATCTGGGGGTCCGGGGATGGCTCTGCAGGCCTGGGGGGGCTCTGCGTGTCCGGGAGTGGCCTGCGGGTTACGAGGGGGGTCTCTGCAGGTCCATGGGGGGGATCACTACAGATCCGGAGGGGGGGTCTCTGCAGGTCTGGGGGGGCTCAGACACCCGCAGCATCCCCCGCATGGGGCAGGGTGGGGGTCCCGCGTGTCGCACGTGACCCGTGTGGGGGGTGGGGGATGGGGGCAGTGCCACCCCCCCCGCCCCCCGCACTGCACCACGCACGGGGGTCCCCCCTCCGCGCGCTCGGGGGGTGGGCGGAGCCTCCCGCGCTGGCCCCGCCCCTCCCCGGCCTCCGCAGCCGATGGAATTTTCCACTCGCGGGCGCGGCGCGGGCTCCCGCCGGCCACGCCCCTTCCGCGCGCGCGCGCGCGCCCCGCGCGGCCCCGCCCACACATTCCCCTCCCTCCGCGCGCGGCCCCGCCCTCCCGTTCCCGCCATCCCCCGCGGCGGGGTAAAGATGGCGGCCGCCATGGCGGCGGGGCTGGGCCGCGGGGCCCCGCGGCTCTGCTGGAAGGTGAGGCCGGGAGAGCGGCCTGAGGGCGCCGCGGAGCGGCCGTGGGGCCGCGGGAGGAGCGGGGTGGGCGCTGAGGGTGAGGGAAAGCGCCGGGGGCCGTGGCGCGCGCGGGGCGAGAGGGGAAATCAATTCAGGCCTGGCGCTGCTGGGCTCACTCGGGCTCTGCCTTTGCCTCCCCTCAGGCCGCCGAGTCCCTGCTCCGTCCCGGGGCGCTGCCGCCCTGTGTGCTTGTGCCGGTGAGGAGCAGGAGGAAGGGCCCGCGGCTGCCCGAGTGGGCCCGGGAGCTGAGCCCTGAGGAGCGGGAGCGGCGGCTCCGGTGCGCGGCGCCGGTTTTCCCGGACGAGCGCGTGGAGCGCACCTTCTTCCTGGCCTGCACGGGTACGGCAGCGCGGCGCACTCGGCCTGGCCCGGGTGATGTGACAGAGAATCGGGCGGAATTCCTTCCCCACTGTTCCCTCTGGCCCGGGGAGAGGCCTCCCTGCCTGATCGCCAAAGCTGTTGGTGCCTTTTCCTTGAATCCTGGAATCCCAGGGGGGTCTGGGTTGGGAAAGGCCCTCCAGTGCCACCCCTGCCATGGGCAGGGACACCTCCCTCTGTCCCACATGGCTCCAAGCCCTGTCTGGGACTGTTGCAGGGATCCAGGGGCAGCTTCTCTGGGAATTCCATCTCAGCCCCTTCCCTCCCTCTCACGGAGGAATTCCTTCCCAAAATCCCCTCTAAACTTCATTTTGAAGCTATTTCCCCTCTTCCCTGGGCTGTGAGGGAACAGCAGAGAGCAGAACCTGTGTATGAGCTTTATCCAGGAATTCTCTCGGAAATTCTCCCATTTCCCTTGTTCATTCCCTGGGCTCTGAGCCTCATCCTGAGCTGCTTTTCCCACCCCAGCTGAGATCATGGATCCCTACGTCCCTCCCGAGGGCGATGCCCGCCTGACCTCGCTGTCCAAGGACGGGGTGAAGCAGCAGATGCAGAAGCTGAGGCAGACAGCGGCCTCCCAGCTGGCGTACGTACCCCTCGTTAGCTAATTAGCGTAATTACCCTGCTGCTTGGCCTGTCCTGGGTCTGTCCATGGGAGATAGTCCTCCCCAGTTCCCACCCGGGACCCCCCCAAATCCCCCCACATCCTCTCAACCCCCACCAAACCCCCTCTGTGGGGGGGCTGAGGGATCTCTGGATGATTTTTAGGATTAAGGGGTTGTTTCCTCCCTGTTTTTCCCATTTTTGTTGTTGTTTCCCCTTCCCCTCTCCTGCTGGGAGCAGCCACGCTGTGCACTCCCAATTTTTTTGGCATTCTTTAGATCTGGCTCTTTCGTGACCACCTGAAGGTTTTGTCTTAGTTGGGGATCTCAGATTCTGAGCTGGTAAAAGCTGGGATTGAATCCTGTAGGATCCAAATATCCAGGATGGCTCCAATTCTGTTCTTCCCTGAATTTTATTCTTTCCCAGCCTGCGGAAGATCAAGGATCACGACCCGGATTTCAGCACCAAAACCTTCCCTGAGAAAGCCCAGGAGATATTTATTGAGGCCCACAACTCCCTGGCAAAGTAAGGCCCTTCCCTGACCCATGGGGAGCTGGAATTTGTGGGGAAAATGTAGTGGGATTTGTGTGGGGGGAAAAGGCGGGATTTGTGTGGGAAATGCAGAATTTGTGTGGGGGGAAAGTAGGAATGTGTGAGGGGGAAATGCAGGAATTTGTGGGGAGGGAAAGGCAGAATTTGTGTGGGAGGAAAAGGTGGAATTTGTGTGGGGGGAAAGCTGGAATTTTCGGGGAGAATTGCAGGAATTTGTGTGGGAAGAATTTAAGGAGTTTGAGGAGAAAGCAGGAATTTGTATGGGGAGAATTTAAAGGAATTTGTGTGGGGGGGAAAGCAGGAATTTGTGTGGGAGGAAAGGTGGGATTTGTGAGGGGAAAGCAGGGATTTTTGAGGAACCTCCTTTCCTGTGCTGAATTGACCAGAGTGTTTCCTCTGCAGCTTTAACAAGCAGAAGCTTCACTCCCTGGTGACGGAGCGCTGCTACCCCGTAAGTGCCTGGAATTTTGGGGAATTTTGGGGTGTCTCAGGTGGATGGAAGGGACCCCCAGGATCAGCAACCCAGCCCTGGCCCTGCCCAGCACAATCCCAACAATCCCTCCCAGGCGTGGGGTCGTGGCTGTTCCAGTGCTGGAGCTGGTTTTTGCTGTCAGGAGCGAACAAATGGTTAATGATTTCATTAATTCCGAGCCGGTCTCTGCTGGCAGGACATGGTGCGAGGGAACAGGTACAAAACCATCCGCTGGCGGTTCCTGGAGTCCCTGGAGCCCCCCAGGGTGGTGCACGTGCGCTGTGAGGGCATCCTGAACCGCGGCAACCTCTACGGGCAGGTGACGGTGAGGATGCACAGCCGCCAGGTGAGCCCCGGCTGAGGGGGGCTGCAGTCCCACCCAGGCCAGGGCAGGGACACCCCTGCTGCCCCGGGTCACACAGGAGCCTTCTCCGGGAGGGACAGGCCCAGATTTACCAGCTTGTCATGAAAGGTCACTTGGGTCATCCAGGAGCCTTCTCCATCATGGACAGCCCCAAATTTACCAGCTTTTCCTGGAATGTCAGTTGGGTCATCCAGGAGCCTTCTCCAGGGTGAACAATCCCAATTTTCCCAGCCTTTGCTGGAAGGTCACTTGGATCGTCCAGGAGCCTTCTCCAGGATGATCAATCCCAATTTTCCCAGGTTTTTCTGGGGGGTCACATAGGTCACCCAAGAGCCTTCTCCAGGATGAAAAATCCCCATTTTCCCAGCCTTTCCTCCTAGGAAAATCCCTCCCTCCATCTTCCCTTACCAACCCCAACCTGCTGCCAGCCCAGCACAGAGATTCCAGCCTTTTTTGGGTTGAAATCCCTTAAATCCCATCCCGTGGGCAGGGACACCTCCCATTATCCCAGGTCACTCCAACCCCATCCATCCTGGGGTTATTTTTTGGATCTCTTGACAGATTTTGGCCATCTATGACCGCTTTGGGCGGCTGATGTACGGCGGGGAGGAGATTCCCAAGGATGTTCTGGAGTACGTTGTGTTTGAGAGGTACCTGGTGAACCCCTATGGAACCTGGAGGATGCACGGCAAGATCGTCCCAGAGTGGGCCCCACCCAAGGATCCCATCATTAAGGTGGGAAAAGGCTGGAAAATGCAAATCCCTGGGGGAAAAATGCAAATCCCTGGGGAAATTGCAGCTCCCTGCAGATCATTCTGGACAAGGCTGAGCTGCCTGGGAAAGAAAGGTGGGGGGGTTCATCCATGGGCAGAGCTGTTTGGAACGTCCATGGAATTGTTCCCTGCAGCACCTGGGAGCTGGAATTAGGAGGTTGAGGGCCTGGAATGGCTGAGGACAGTCTGGGATAATTTTGGGAATTATTTCCCCCTGTGCCCGACCTCCATAAGTGTCTCTGCCTCCCTGTGTTACTACAAACAGATCTTGGGAAAGAAGGAGGGGAGGATTCCAGTAAAATTCGAGGCTTCCCATCCCATTCCCTCCTCCTGCCTCCCTCTGAACCCCTTTTGTCCCTTTCCAGAATCCTTCTGCTCCCATTTTCTTGCTGATTTTTGTCCCTTGCTTTTGCAGACCGTGATGATTCCAGCCCCGGATCCCTCACAGGAGCATGAAACAGCAAAGTAGAAAGTTCCGGAATGTGGACAGGGACAAACAGGCCAGCTGGGAAGACTGGGAATGTGTTGGATGTGGCTGTGCCTTCAGCAATGTGTTCCAGCCACCCCAGATTTGTCCTTTGAGGGGCTGGGAGCAGGATCTGGATGAGCTCTGGGAGGAGCTTGGCTCTGTCCCACACTCCGTGTGCTGCAGCCTCACCCTCGCTGGGTTCCCATGAGGATGAGGAGCCTTGGGAGCATCCCCAGCCACCCTCTGTCCTGAATTCCATGGGAGAGCCCTGGGAATATTTGTCACCCCCATGGGAGGGGTCACAGAGCTGCTGCTCAGTCATTAAAGCTTCACCAGTGGCTTTGGCACCGTTTTTCCCCGTCTCTTTCTCTGCTGATTCCCAAACTCCTATCTTTTAACAGAAACTAGGAAAATTTAAATCAAGTTCTGTGAGGAGGGGGGTGCTGCCGTTGGTGTTTCCCAGAGGAGCTGCAGCACAGCTGGTAATTGGGTTTAATTTCAGTTTTGGTTCCTCACAAGGGCTGGGGTTGGTGCAGAGCTGGTGCTGTCACTGAGGGAGTGGCACCATCCTGTGGACACGGGGACATTTGCAGCTGTCCCTGCTTTGCCTGGTTGGGAAAACACATTTTATGCTTCCTCCTCTGTGAGTCTCCTCTCTTCCTGCTCTGCTCAGCCAGTTCTCCTCACTCACAAAGCAAAGCCCTCCCTGCTCACCCAAAACAAACCCTTTTCTCCTTCTGGCCCTGCTTTTTCACTCAGCCTCTTCCAGAGCGTGGGAGAGTTCAGGGGATTTTTGTTTCTTCCTCGAGAGGGATTTTGCAGAGCTGTGAAAGAGGAGCTGTGGCTCCTGTTGGCTCCTCGGTGTTCCTTTTGGGAGGGCAGGGCCTCCCCTTTGTGCTGTGCTGGGAGAGCAGCCAGCAGAGGAATCCCTGCCATGTCCTTGGGGATGTCACAGGGGTGTCACAATCCCTCTGCTCCTGAAAAACAAAATCTCCTCCATGGAGCCCCTGCCTGGCTCAGGAGCTGAGTGTGGAGCTCAGATCCCTCTGTGCATCTCAGGGCAGGAGGGGATGGAATTATTCCTGAGGGAGGAGAGGATTGGGATTGTTCAGGAAAAGGGGATTTTTGGGGTGACCTCACTGAGGATTCCCTGAAGGGGCTGCGGGGAAGGTGGAGAGAGGGATGAGGGGACAGGACACAGGGAATGGGCTCCCTCTGCCAGAGGGCAGGAGGGATGGAATACTGGGGAGGAATTCCCAGAGAAGCTGTGGCATCCCTGGCAGTGCCCAAGGACAGTGGGAGGTGTCCCTGCGTGGGATTTAAGGTCCCTTCCCTCCAAACCTGGGGTTCTCTGGGGTTCCCCAGCCCTGACTCTGAATGAAAAGGGGTTTTTTTTTTTTGGGTGGAATGTGGATTTTTTGGGAGAATGGCCTTTCCTTCCAGCCAGCCCCTCTCCAGCCTCTGCCACCCAACCCCTGCACTGCTGGGTTTCCTCTCCAGCCCCTTCCCAGCTCTTCCCCACCTCACAGCGAGCCTCTGTCTGAGCACACTCCATAGATAATTCAGTTTATTTCCTGTATTTACACAAAATTACACAACCAGGACCTTCAGCTTCACACCTCCAGGGCCCCCCAGTCCAACTCCGGGGCTGGGCAGGGGGGATCAGGATGGATCTGGGGATGGATCCACGGAGGGATGGATAGAGAGAAAGGACAGAGGCATGGGTCCGTGGATGGATGCATGGATCCATGGATGAGTGGAGGGATGGATCCATGGATGGATGGAGCCCCTCACAGCCCGCCCCCATCCCGGGCTCCGGAGGGCTCCGTGCTCTCCTCCTCCCACGGACACACCTCCGAGCTTTTCCTCGTGCCCAAGCTGGGCTCGGCAGGTGCTGCCGGAGCCTCCCCAGCCTCCCAAGGACGAACCTCGGCCAGGCCAGCGCCGGGGCTGGAGCTGCTGCCCGCCCCCGGGCGCTGCATGCCGGGCAGGAGCCGGCGCAGGGGCTTGTGCTCGGCCTGCCCCGGGGATCTGCCCCCGGATCTCTCCAGCAGTGTTGGAGACACGGCGCCGGCTCCCGGCTGTCCCTTCCCTGCAGGGGAACCTCTCTGCGCTGCCTGGGGCTGCACACCTGGCTGGGAGATTGCCTCCTCCAACCCAAGGGGCTCTGCTGCTTCCCAGGGGCAGATCTCAGATTTCCTGCTCTCCGTGCTGTCGGATTTCTTGGATGGCTCCTTCCCCACTGCAGATTTCAGGGACAGCTCCTCTGTGTCTGGGCTCTCCCATGGACAGATGGGCTCTTGGTCTCTGCTGCTCTTCTCCACAGCTCTGGAGGCTTCTCTTGGTGGGAGCTTCTTACCTGGGCCAGTTCCTTTCTCCTGGGGCTCAGCCACCTCCCAGGGACAGATTTCAGCTTTGCTGCTGGATTCAACATCCTGAGACTCCCAGGGACAGATCTCTGCCTTCTCGGAGCTCTGGGATTTCCCTGGGGCTGCTTTGGGCAGTGCTGAGCTCCCAGTCTGGGGTTTGGCCTGGGGCTGCTCCATGTCTTGGCTTTCCCAAGGACAGATGGACTCTCGGTCTCTGCTCCCCTTCTCCACAACTTTAGATGTTTCTTTTCCTGGGAGTTTACCCTTACCTGGGGCTGTTCCCTTCTCCACCTGAGGCTCAGCCACCTCCCAGGGACAGATTTCAGCTTTGTCACTGGATTTAGAGTCCTGAGACTCCCAGGGACAGATCGATTCCCTCTCTCTGCTCCCCTTCTCCAGAACTTTGGTCTCCCCTTTTCTTGGGAGTTTCTCCTTACCTGGGACTGTTCCCTTCTCCAGCTGAGGTTCAGCCATCTCCCAGGGACAGATCTCAGCTTTGCTGCTGGATTCAACATCCTGACTCTCCCAAGGACAGATCTCTTCCTTCTCCAAGCTCTGGGATTTCCCTGAAGGGGCTTTGGGCAGTGCTGAGCTCCCAGTCTGGGGTTTGGCCAGGGGCTGCTCTGTGTCCAGGCTCTCCCAAGGACAGATTGATTCCCTCTCTCTGTTCCCTTTCTCCAGAGCTTTGCTTGTTTCTCTTCCTGGGAGTTTACCCTTACTTTGTCCTGTTCCCTTCTCCAGCTGAGGCTCAGCCACTTCCCAGGGACAGATTTCAGCTTTGCTGCTGGATTCAATGTCCTGACTCTCCCAGGGACAGATCTCTGCCTTCTCGGAGCTCTGGGATTTCCCTGGGGCTGCTTTGGGCAGTGCTGAGCTCCCAGTCTGGGGTTTGGCCTGGGGCTGCTCCATGTCTTGGCTTTCCCAAGGACAGATGGACTCTCGGTCTCTGCTCCCCTTCTCCAGAACTTTAGAGGCTTCTTTTCCTGGGAGTTTCTCCTTTCCTGGGGCTGTTCCCTTCTCCACCTGAGGCTCAGCCACCTCCCAGGGACAGATTTCAGCTTTGTCACTGGATTTAGAGTCCTGAGACTCCCAGGGACAGATCTCAGCTTTGCTGCTGGATTCAGTCTCCCAAGGACAGATCTCTGCCTTCTCCAAGCTCTGGGATTTCCCTGGGGCTGCTTTGGGCAGTGCTGAGCTCTGGGGTTTCACCAGAGGCTGTCCTGTGTCTGGGCTGTCCCACGGACAGATGGACGCTCTGTCCCTGCTGTCCAGGGATCTCTCGGGGCTGGCCAGCGCTGCCTGGCGCGTGATGCGCTTGTCCCCCTTGGGGCCCACGGCAGGGCCCTGCTTTGCATTTGGCTGCTGGGAGGGAGGTTCAGCTGCTTCCCAGGGACAGATCTCGGCTTTGCTGCTGGATTCAATGTCCTGAGACTCCCAGGGACAGATCTCTGCCTTGTCTGAGCTCTGGGATTTCCCTGAAGGTGCTTTGGGCAGTGCTGAGCTCCCAGTTTGGGGTTTGACCAGAGGCTGCTCTGTGTCCGGACTCTCCCAAGGACAGATGGACTCTCTGTCTCTGCCTCCTTTCTCCAGAGCTTTGGTCTCCTCTTTTCTTGGGAGTCTCTCCTTACTTGAGACTATTCCTTTCTCCAGCTGAGGCTCAGCCACCTCCCAGGGACAGATCTCAGCTTTGTCACTGGATTTGAGGTCCTGACTCTCCCAGGGACAGATCTCCGAGCTCTGGGATTTCCCTGAAGGTGCTTTGGGCAGTGCTGAGCTCCCAGTCTGGGGTTTGGCCGGGGGCTGCTCCGTGTCTGGGCTCTCCCATGGACAGATGGACTCTCGGTCCTTCTTTCCAGAAGTGAAGGAAGCTCCCACTTCCTTCAGGAGTCCTTGACTTGTGGAAGGGCTTCTGCTCACCCTGGATGGATCCTCTTTGTCCTGTCTGGGCTTCTCTTTACCCGAGGGTTGATCAGCCACCTCCCAGGGACAGATCTCAGCTTTGCTGCTGGATTCAACATCCTGACTCTCCCAAGGACAGATCTCTGCCTTCTCTGAGCTCTGGGATTTCCCTGAAGGGGCTTTGGGCAGTGCTGAGCTCCCAGTCTGGGGTTTGCCCGGGGGCTGCTCCGTGTCCAGGCTCTCCCAAGGACAGATGGACTCTCTGTCTTGGCTCCCCTTCTCCACAGCTTTGGAGGCTTCTCTTGATGGGAGTTTCTCCTTACTTGGGGCTGTTCCTTTCTCCAGCTGAGGCTCAGCCACCTCCCAGGGACAGATTTCAGCTTTGTCACTGGATTTAGAGCCCTGAGTCTCCCAAGGACAGATCTCTGCCTTCTCCGTGCTCTGGGGTCTCCCTGAAGGAGATTTGGGCAGGGCTTTGGCGGGGGGATGCTTTCCCTTTTCTGGTGCTCTGGATCCCACTTTTTCTTCCCTTTTGGGAGTGCCACGCGTGTCCTGCCCCAATCTCTCCTTCCCCGACGGAGCTGCAGCCTCTTTCCAGGGGCAGATCTCTGGTTTTGGGCGCGGCTCATCCTCCACCTCCCCGGGACAGATGTTTGCCTTTTTGCTCTCCGTGGTTCCAGCCCGCTGGGGTGAGGGTTTGGGCAGAGCAGGGGGTTTCTCTGTGAGCTCCGTGCCAGGCTGCTCCACACCTTCTCCAGATCTGGGGGATCCCTGATCCGGCGGAGCCCCCTCTGTGTCCCAGGGGCAGATTTCTGCTCGGACACTCCTTCCCTGTTCCCGGCTCTCCCACGGGCACACCTCAGCCCTCCTGCCCTCCGCTTGCTTCAGGGCCTCTTTGGGCAGCCCTGGCGGTATCTCCGTGCCCGCAGAGCGCTGAGAATCCCCCTCACTGCGGCCCTTCCCAGGGCCGGCTCCTGCTTTGGGGCTGGCATCTCCCCGCGTTCCCCCAGCACCGAGCTCTCCCTGCGCGCTCCCGGCGCCGCTCCAGCTCCTTCCAGGGCCCCGCTCGGGCTCGGGCCGGCTGCTCCGCTCTTCCAGCTTCTCCGGGCTCTCTGGGCTCCCTCCATCCTCCCGGGGAGCGATGGCGGCCTGGCGCAGCAAGGCTCCCCTTCCTGCCGGCGTTCCGAGCCCTCCGGGCGGCCTCGCCCCCCGCACGCTGCTCGGGGTGGGCTTCGCGGGCGGCTGCTCCTCCTCCGGGTGGTCCCTGGGCTGGAAGGACCTGCTGGTCCCCTCGGGCTCCTCCAGTGTCCCTTCCTCCGCTGTGACCGCAGGAACGTCCTCCCCCAGATCCACGGCCGGAGCCTGCTCCCCTTCCCGGGGCTGTACCCGTGCCACCTCCGGGGCACGTTCAGCTCCTTGGTGGCCCGCGCTGGGCGGCTCCAGAGCGGTGCCCGCGTCCTCCCGGGCAGCGCTGGGCTCCTCTGCCGCTCTGTCCCCACGGCCTGTCCCCGCGGCCAGCCTGTCCCGTTCTCCTGTTCCGCTGTCCCCCCAGCCCGCGGCCTCCCCGGGGGTGGCGGCGTTGTTGTTGTGCTGCAGCGCGGGGACCTCGAGGCTCTGCCCGCTCCCCTCGGGGCTGGCCCCGCCGAGGGACGCGGCCGAGGCCTCTGCCGGGCCGGACCTCTCCCTCCGGCTGCTCCCCCTCTTCCTGAGGCTGCCCTCGCTCTTCCCTTTCAGGATGCTCTTCCCCCTGGAGCGGTTGAGGGCTTTGATGGCGAGCCCCAGACTCCGGAAACTCTTCGTGGGGGCCGGCTTGGGCCCGGGGGTGGCGGCCGCTGTGTCCCCGGGGCTCCCCGGCTCCGCTGCCTCTGCCGCCCTGTGTTTCCTGCCCAGGATCTCGTCCTGCACCAGCTCCCAGGGACAGACGTGCGCCGAGCTGGCGCTCGGGGCCGGCGGCCTGCCCTTCCCGTTCGGGGGGGCCGCGCGCTCCGGGCCGTGCCCTGCTGTCCCCTGCGCCTCTCCCGCCTGCCCCGGGGGCACCGGGGGTGGCTCCGCGCCGTCCCCGAGCGTCCCCGAGCGCTGCAGGCTCTGGTAGCGCACGGGGGGCGCGGGGGGCGTTTTCCTCACGGTCACCCGCACCTTCCTGCCGGGGTGGGCGCTGTCCACGCTGACGCTCTTGATGGGCGCGTAGGTGACATGCTTGTGTCCCTTGGCGTCGCCGTCGTGCGGGCCCCTCTCGGCGGGGCTCGGGGGCGTCGCGGTGCCGCTGGCGACCCCCGGGGCGGGCGCGGACAGGTGGCGGGCGCCGTGCCACTGCTCGCGGGTGGCCCTGCGGGCGGCCAGCAGCGCCGCGTCCCGCGCCCCGGTGACAGCGCTGTGCGACTTCTGCAGCGGCGGGGCGCGGCCCGGGGGGCGCTGCCAGGGCCCCGCCAGGTTCTGGGCGCTGGCCGATTTGCACAGGAGCGGGGCGGCGTCCAGCGAGTCGCTGTCCGATTGCTCCAGGTCGGTCACGGCCGCCGGCGGAGGCTCCTGGGGCGGGCTGGGGGTGCGCGACCCTCGGCGGGGCTCCCGCGGGGGCCCCTCGGAGCTGCGGGACTTGCGCAGGGCTGAGGAGCGGCGCCGGGAGCTCTCGTCCCGCATCCTCAGGCCGGGCCCGGCGGCATCCACGAGCCGCTTGGCCGAGGAGCCGCGGCGGGACGGGGTCCCCGGCCGCTCCCCGGCGCTGCTGCGGCGGGACGCGCTCTCGGCCAGCTCGGCGCCGCTGCGGCGCAGGATGGAGCGGGCGAGGCTGCGGCGGGAGCTGCGCTTCTTGGCCAGGTGCGGGTTGTTGCTCGCCATCCGCCACGTCTTGTGCACCTCTAGCTGTCGGTAAAGCTTCTTCAGCTCCTCCTGCGCCGCGGGCGGGGGGACGCGGCAGAGAAAAGGGAGAGAGGAGAGCGCCTACAGCGGGGGCTGCGGACGGGAGCGCTCCGCCGAGCCCCGGGTCATCCCCGTGTCCCCGGAGCCCCCCGCGCTGCCCAGAGAACGCAGCGGGTTCGCCCACCCGGGTGGGGTCACCCCGCACCCCCTCGTCCCCTCCCTCTGCTTTGCATCAGGAAAAGATTGCGAAAGGCACCTCTTACTCTGCACAGCTAGCGTCAAAAGAAGGTCCTGAGTGTGCCACCCACCCGAATGTCATCGGGGTCGAGACTGTGCTCGCTCCAGGCGGACGCGATGCTGCTGTTCATGCAGGAGCCCGAGCGCCGCATGTCCAGCTCGTCCTCGTACACCTCGGCCGTGATCTCCTCCCGCAGCGGCGAGCCCGTGTGCAGGAACTGCCGGGGAACACGGGGGAGTCACTCGGGGGGTCCTGTCCCCGCTCCCTGAGCCCCTGGGATGAGTGTTAGCGATGGAATTGTGGGGCTGGAAATGCTCTCTGAGGTCAGCAGGTCCAGCTGTTCCCCCAGCGCCGACAGAGCCGCCGCTTGCCCAGGTCCCCAGTGCCACATCCACACCTTCTGGAGCACTTCCAGGGGTGGGGACTCCACTTGTTCCAATGCTGATCACCCTCTCCATGAGAAATTTCCCCGATATCCAACCCAAACCTCCCCTGGCCCCATTCCCTGGGAGCAGAGCCCGACCCTCCCCAGGTCCTGTCAGGGCCTTGTGGAGAGCCAGAAGGTCCCTCTGGGCTTCCTGTTCTCCCAGCTGAGCCCCCCCAGCTCCCTGAGCCTCTCGTGGTGCTCCAGCCCCTTCCCAGCTCCGTTCCTTCCCTGGGATACCTTGGGGATGAAGAGCAGGGCCAGGGTCATGGTGATGGTGCCGTGGGTGTGAGCGAAGAAGAGCAGCAGAGTCCAGTCCGGGTGCAGCGAGGGGACAATCAGGAACCTGGAGGGACCAGGAGGGCAGTGCCAGCTGCCACCACAGCCCCTCCCCACCTCCAGAGCCACAACCCCCCTGCCTGGCCACCCAAACCTCAAACCCTTCCCACTATGGGATTCCCGAGCTCCCAAACCCCCTTTCCTCTGCAGATCCAGAGCACCCAACCCCTCCCCACCTTGGCACGGCTCCTGAGCATCCCCAGGGGTGGGAACCTCGGTCCCTGGCCCTACCTGACCACGTGGAAGGTGGCAGAGACCATGAGCTCGTTGTGCAGGGCGATGCCCATGTAGCGGGGCTCGTGGAAGGCCGAGGGCACGGCGCGCGTGGCATAGCACAGGAAGCTGCCCCACAGCAGGAACAGCATCTCGGCTGTGGGGCAGAGCAGGACACGCCCTGAGCGGCCACAGCCAGCCCCGGCAGCTTTTGGGGTGCTCAGCTGCTGCCCACCACCCTCACCCCGGAATGTGCAGGGTTGCAGCCGGGTCTGGAGCGTCCCCCAGCACGGCCTTCCCAAAGTTTGGGACTCAACCCCAGGGGATGCTCAGGGGGAGGATGGGGGACCCCAACCCTCCTTGAAACCTCCAGGACAATTAAAGGGACAAGGGAATGAAAGCCCCAAATTATGGGATGGGGTCCCAGGGCTGTGGGAACCTTGCACCTTCCTAGAAGGATTAAACAGGCAAAGGAATGAAAGCCCCACAGTTACGGGATGGGACCAATGGGGACCCCAGATCCTTGCAGCTTTCAGGAAGTTTAAATGAGTAAGAGAATGAAAGCCCCAAATTATGGGATGGGGTTGTGGGTCTGTGGGGATCCCAGATCCTTGCAGCTTTCAGGAAGATTCAATGGATAAGAGAATGAAAGCCCCACGTGCCCGGGGTGGGATCTGGGGGCCGTGGGGACCCCAGCCCTGCCGGGGGCCGGTCTCACCAATGACCATCATGTAGTCCCAGCAGTCGTGGCCGCAGATGGAGAAGTGCAGGCCGCGGCTGGTCTGGGTGCGGATGACCAGCGGGATGTTCTTGCGGGCGTTCTCCAGCATGCCGATGGTCCAGGCCGCCAGGAACCACAGCACCAGCAGCAGGATGGGCGCCAGCATGCGCAGCACCCGCCCGCTCGACACGTAGGGAGCGCGCTGGGCCGAGCGCGACAGGAACACCTTCAGCACCCTGCCGGGGGCAGCGGGGTGAGACCCCCAACCGTCCCAGTGAGACCCCTGACTGTCCTACTGAGAGCCCTGCCCATCCCACTGAGACCCCTCACTGTGCCAGTGAGAACCCCAACCATCCCAGTGAGACCCCTGACTGTCCCAGCGTGACAGGAACACCTTCAGCACCCTGCCAGGGGCAGCGGGGTGAGAGCCCTGCCCATCCCAGTGAGACCCCTCACTGTGCCAGTGAGACCCCCAACCATCCCAGTGAGACTCCTCACTGTGCCAGTGAGACCCCCAACCATCCCAGTGAGACTCCTCACTGTGCCAGTGAGACCCCCAACCATCCCAGTGAGACTCCTGACTGTCCCAGCGCGACAGGAACACCTTCAGCACCCTGCCGGGGGCAGCAAGGTGAGAGCCTGGCTGTCCCACTGAGACCCCTGCCTGTCCCACTGAGACCCCTGACTGTCCCAGTGAGACCCCAATCCATCCCACTGGGACCCCAACCCATCCTATTTTGGGGATCCCAAGCCCTCCCCACTCCGTGGGCCCTGAGCCTCCAGTCTTCCCCATTGTGGGCGTCCCAAGCCCCTCAGCCTCCCTGAGCCCTCCCTACCATGGGTGTCCTTAGCACCCAACCCCTTTCCACTGTGGGGGTCCTGAGACCCAAACCCTTCCTGCTGTGGGGGTCCCAAGCCCCCAGCCCCCTGTCCGAGCTACCTGTAGAGCTTGAGGGTGATGGTGCCGTAGACGATGGCGAAGCCGAGCATCCGCACCCAGCGCAGGATGATGCAGCGGAAGATGCTCGGCTTGAAGTACAGGATGAACACCTGGAGCACAGGAGAGAGGGATCCGGGCTGGATCCCACCTGCCCCAGCCTCGGGAGCCCCCTGCTTTCCAGGCCAGCCCTGTGCCACCCTCCCCCGTGACCCTGCAGCACCCGCTGCACTCGTGCGGGAGGGAGAGGGGATTTGGGCAGGGATTAATTCCCGCAGGCAGCGGGAGAAAAGGGATTTGGTTTTCTGAGAAGGTTTATACGGCAGCCCCCAGGGACTGTGCCAGCAAAATTAACAATTAGATGGAGCCGTGCCCTGCGTGGGGCAGCTCCATCCTGGAAACCCCATCCTGGAGCTTTCCAGCACTGGGGACTCACAGGGAAGTAGAGGAGGAGGGAGCCGAAGAGGATGGTCTCCAGCAGGATGATTCCCGATGTGCGGATTCTCTGCAGGGATACCAGCGTGAGGGTGCAGCCTCGGAGGGGCCAGGGCCAGGGCAGGGGGATCCCCGACCCTGCAGGGTTTGGGGTGGCAGCGGAGCAGGGGGACACGGGGACGGCTTGCCTTGCTCCGTCGGAAGTGGTAGGACACGAGCATGCTGAGGAAGATGGCCAGCATGCAGCAGGCCTGGCACGACAGCACCGCTGCCCGCAGCACCTGGTCCTCCTGGGTCAGGCAGGGCGTGTCGTCCTCGCAGGTGGCACAGCCCGGGCGGCACGGCCGGCACCCCAGCCGGGACCCCCCGTCTGTCCCTGCCACGCCTGGGGACAGAGCGACGGCCAGGTGGGATCGTGGCATTGGGGTGGGATCAGCACATCCAGGGTGGCATCAGCACATCCCAGGGCCTGGTGGCACCCCCTACACCAGGGCACGTGCTCTGTGTCCCCAGAGCCCCCCAGCCCTGGTCCCCGCTGCTGTATCCGTGTGCCACTGGGGACAGCAGGGACAACCCACCTGCCCAGGCACCGCTGGCCACTCCATCAGTCCCATAGAAACCCGGCTTGCACCTGCACAGGTACCTCCCGAGAACGAAGCCGCGGCTCTCCTGGGGGACACACTGAAGGAGACAGCCTGAGACACGTCCCCCACCCCCTGCATCCCCTCTGTCCCCAAATCCCCCTGCCCCAGGGGCTCCAGCAGCCCCCAGCTCACGGCTACCTGACCCCACGCCATCCTCCCCCAGAGCCGCGAGGAATCAGTGGTTAAACATTTCAGAATTAAAACCCAAAGCTTGGCCCCAAATCCCTCCCTAAAACCTAAATGGACACCTAATGCAGCGAGCGCCCTAATCCTGCCCAGCCGTGACGGCAGCCTGGGCCCGGGCCCCGCTCCCTAATCCCCCCCGGCCGCCTCCTGCCCCGGCGGCCGCGCTGGCGGCTCCCTGGGCATTGTTGTTTTCTGGAGGGATGCCCGGGCCCGGGCCCGGCCCTCTGGAAGGCATCGCTGGTAGGAAACAGGAGCTGGCGACGCCTTTCCCGCCTGGGGACAGCTCTGGATGGACCCCAAGGCTGGGCGGCTGCAGGTTCGCCCTGCCCGGTTGTGCCCAGCCCCGAAACGCAAGGGCACCGCTCGGGCTCTGCTGCAGGCACCGCGGTGCTGCTGCCAGGCCCCGTGCCCACCGTCCCCGCGGTGCCCGGGCACGGAGCAGCCGGGTCACACGGCGCGGCTGGCGGTGGGGAGGGAAGATTTGCACAATAAACCTCTCACCGCGGTGCGAGAGCAGCTGAGCGAAGCAGATGGATCGCCAGGAGAGGATAAAGCTCAGCCCGGAGGGAGGGACAGGGGCACGGGCAGCCCGGCCGGGGCTCCGGGGGTGCTGGGATGCGGGGTACCCCGCTCCTGGCGGGGCAGGATGGGGTGCGGGGTGCCGGGGCGCGGTACCTGGGTGCTGTTGAGGTCACAGCGATGCGTGTCCGAGAACCAGCCCGGCCCGCTGGAGCACTGGTCGATGGCCACGTCCCGCAGCTCCACGTCCACCCGCACGACCCCCCTGTGGCCAGGGACGGGTGAGCCCAGGGGGGGAAATGGGGCCGTGGGCTCTGGGACTGATCCCAGCCGACCCTTCCCTCCCCACTGGCTCCCCGTGCACCGGGGTGCAGCAGGGATCCCCCAAATCCCGGGAGGGGTCCCAGCCCGGCTCACCGCCACCAGCACAGCAGTGACAGGGGGTGGCAGTGCACGGTGGGCAGCACAGGGGACACCGAGGGGGGAACAGGGAGTCACCCCCATGCCTGGGGATGTGTACAAACCCCTGCGCACCTGCAGGCACACGCAGAGGGACATGGGCGGAGCACTGGGGACACCCTGGGGTGGGTGACACATCCAGCTGCACCCCCAGCACACACACGGGGCACCCCCCCCACCCCTTCTGACACCCCCCGAACCCCTCCGGGCTCCACTTACTTGAACTCGGGGCTGAGGTCGGGCTTGAGGCCGTAGAAGGCGGAGGAGAGCGTGACGGCCCAGGCGGGCAGGAAGCGGCCCTCGCGGCACTCCAGGAACGGCGGGGACCAGCGCACGTGGCCCGCGTCCCCCACGTAGCTGTCGCCCCGCTGCCACTTGGGGGTCTCCAGGCTGCGCAGGTCATTGCTGAGCACCCGCTTGCGGAGCGCCGGCACCCGCTGCGACTTGAGCGCGTTGAACCACTCGTTGTCCCAGCTGAGGTTGCCCAGGCTGGGAGCGGCGCCGGACACGTCCTGCAGCAGGATCTGCCCGTCCCCCTTGGTGGCCTGCAGCATCAGCCGCGGCTTGGGGGCCAGCGGGTGGGCGTCCAGGGCCAGCACCGCCCTGCGCACCCACGGGTGGCCCTCGGCCAGGCTGCGCACCAGCGCCTGGTACCACTCCACGTCCTCGGCCACGCTGGCCTCGCGGATGTCGTTGGTCTGGAAGAGCATGTTGAGGAAGTTGGCGGCGTGGGCCAGCGCCTCGGGGGCGGCTCGCAGGGCTGCCCGCAGCGCCGGGGGGGGCCCGGGCCCGGCGGCCCCCGCCGCGACACCGCCGCTGCAGTTGGCCCGGGCCAGGCGCTCGGCATCGCCCGTGCGCAGGAACGCCAGCGCCGCCGCCGAGCCCTCGCCGTCCGCCGGCGCTCCCGGCTCCGCGGTGGGCGCCCACGGGGGTGAGGGGGCCGGGGACCATCCCGGGGGTCTCTGCTGCGGGCGCTGCCCCGCCGTGAGCACGGCCACCTGCACCAGCACGGCGCGCAAGCCCCAGAGCAGCGGCCAGCGGCGCGGCCCCATGGCCGGGGCTCAGCGGAGCCCCCCGGCCCCCGGCGGGCCCCCCGGCCGGCGCATGGCGGGCAGGGACCCCGAGCCGCCCGGAGCCCGCCCCGCGCTCTGCCGCCCGTTCTTCTCCCTCGGCGATGCCGGAGCAGACGTCACCGGCTCCAAACCGTGTTCAGCGGCTGGCGCTGCCCGGAGCCCCCCCGCCCGCCCCCGCGCTCCCGCTCGGGCGGCGGCGCTGCCCGGAGCCCCCCGGTCTGAGCCCCGTGGGCACCGGCACCGAGGGCACCCCGCGCCCCGGCCCCTCGGGCTGGCCGTGATGCAAGCGCATCCTGATGGGAAGCCATGGCAACCGCAGCCGGAATTTTCCTGCCCGTATCCCCCTCCCCGCGGCCCCTCGGCAGCCGGGGCGAACGGGGCGCCCTCGGGGTCCCCATACGGTGGCGGGATCCAATCCCGCAGTGCCCTGTCCCCCCTCCGGGCCATGGGGTGGGAATGGGGGGTGGCACCCACGGGGGTGTCCCTGTGGGGCTGGGGGCGGTGGGTGCGGGCAAGAGCGGGGTCTGAAGCCACCCTCAAGTGCGGGGGGATGTCCCACGCAGCAGAGCCGGGGTGCAGAGGGGAAACTGAGGCACGGAAGGGTGCTCACTTTCCTTGCTCCAGTCTCAAGCAACCATGACCTTCCCCAGCCCCAGCCCGCGGGGACGTGTGGGGAGAGCCGGTTCCCGTCCCCTCTGCTCCGGTTGGGACGCGCTGCCCGCCAGAACCGGGCAAGAGCCGCGCAGGGCTCGCGGTACGAAGCGCCGCGTGCCCGTGCCTCAGTTTCCCCCGCCGCATCCCCCGGTCCCGGAGCGGGGGGTGAGTCCGAGGGGTCACGGCTGGAGCTCCGTGTCCGGGAGCTCTCGCTGTCCCCCGGCCCCGCCATCCGTGACACCCCCGTGCCCGCGGGTGCCGGGACCGGGCTGGTGCCGGGGCTCGGAACCGCTCCCGCCCGTGGGTACCGGGCACTCGGAGCGGCTCCCGGGGCTCGGAGCGGGTCCTTCCGTGGGAGCCGGAGCCACCCTTGGGTTCCGGTGCCGCCGGTGGGCGCGGAGGCTCGGAGCGGCTCGCGGGGCTCGGTGCGTGTCCCGAGGGTGTCCCCGCGGCCCCTCCACGTGCGCTCGGGGGGCTCGGGGGCGCGGCCTCCGCACCGGGGCGGGACCGCGGCCACCGGGGGAGGCGGGACCGGCACCGGGGGGCGCGGCCAGCGGCGGAAGCGCGGGGGCGGGGCGGCGGCGGCAGCGAGGGGGGGGCGCCGCGGCCGTGCGAGGGCGGCGGCGGCGGCGGCCGGTGCCGGTGCGCTCCCGGTCCCCGGTCCCCGCGGGCCATGCGGCGGCCGTAGCCATGCAGCGCGACGGGGATGCGGCGGCGGCCGCCGCGGCCTCGTACCGGGTGCTCAGCCGGCTGCTGGGCTATGGCACCGGGCCGGAGGCGGGCGCCGCGGGCGGCGCCGGTGCCGGTACCGGCGCGGCGGGCGCGGGGCCCGGCGGCGGGGGGCGGCTGCCGGGGGCCGGGCCGGCGCTGCGCAGCCCGCGGCCGCAGCTGATGGTTTTCCGCAACGCGGCGGCCGAGGGCCGGCCCGGCGAGGACTGCGGCCCGGTAGCGGCGGCGGCGGCGGCGGCGGGCGGGGGCGTCCCGGGGGGCGGCGGGGCCGAGCTGTGCCCGCGGCACCGCTGCGCGCTGGAGCCCAAAGCGGCGGCGGGCTGGGGAGCGGCGGCGCAGAGCGGGCTGGAGCTGCAGCTGGCGGCGCTGGGGCTGCGCCCGCCGGGGCTGGGGGCCAAGGGGGCGGCGGGCGCGGCGGGCACCCCCTGCCCGTGCCTCGGGCCGCCCGCCGGCGAGGAGACCAGCGATGCGCTGCTGGTGCTCGAGGCGCTGGAGCCCGACGAGGGCGGCAGCGGCTCCGAGGACGAGCCGGGGTCCCCCGGGCGCGGGGCCGCCCGTGCCGGCGGCAGAGGGGCAGCCACGGGCCCTGCGCAGCCGCCCGCGGGCACCGGCACCGGCCCCGGCGGCAGGAAGGGCTCGCTCCGCATCCGCCTCAGCCGCCTCTTCCGCACCAAGAGCTGCAGCGGCGGCTCGGCCACCGGGGACGCCGCCAGCGCCGCCGCCTCGGCCGGGAGCCTCACGGATGTGTGCGGGGCCCGCGGCCGGGAGCAGGAGCCGGGCAGGTACGGGGGCACCGGGCTGGGATGGGGGGATGCCGCCGGGGCAGCGCGGGGTGCGGGCCGGGGTGTCCCGGGGCCATGTTGTGATGCTCTCCCGGAGGGGGATGTGGGGCTCCGCGGCCATCCCGCCCCGCGGGTCCCGGTTGGGATCGAGCTCTCGGAGCGGCTGCCGAGGCCTCGTCGCTCGCTAGGGAACGCTGGAGCCCGGGAGAGGCCGGCGGAGCAGGGTCGCGCTGATCCAGGCCTGCAACCCTGATGGGGATGGTGGTAAAACCTCTGGGAGCGGTACCGGGAGCGGGGCTTGGAGCATCAGCCACGTGAGGAGAGGCTAAGGGGGCTGGGGGTCCCAGGCACTGCCACTGTCGGGGCTCAGCTCTCCCCTCCGTGCAGGAGGAATCATTGCCAGCCCCAGCTTGGCTGGGATGGAGGCAGAAATCCCGGGATATCTTGGTGTGGGGCCTCACAGGTCCCTCCTGTCCCTCACCTCTGTTCCAGCAGGCAGGAGCTGCTTAATGCCAGCTATGGCTGGTCCAGGGCAGCTCCATCCCTCCTCCCAGGGCAGCTCCATCCCCGCTTCCAGATCTGCTCCATCCCTGCTCCCAGGGCAGCTGAGAGGGTGCTGAGTGGGTCGTGAGATGGTGCTGAGCTGGTCCTGAGATGGTGCTGAGTGGGTGCTCAAATGTTGCTGAGTCGATCCTGAGTCTGTCCTGAGAGGTGCTGAGGGGGTCCTGAGGGGCGGCCGCTCCCACCCGGGCCGCGCTGCCGCCGTCTCCGTGGACGCTGAGGGCTGTGCCCCTCTGCAGCGTGTGCGGGACGCGTGGCCGGGCAGAATTGCGGATGGGAGCCCTCGGTGTGAAATAAACAGGGCAGGAGACTTTTTATCCCTTTAAAGCCTTTATTAAAAGTGATCAGCTCACAATTGGGAAGCCCGACGGAGCTGCAGTTTCCGTCATTTCTATCTGGGTGACTCGGAGGAGGACGATACACACAACTTTGTCCACCAGGGGCAGAGCTGCGAGTCCAATCCTCGTGCGAGCTTTTGGCGTAACCCTGATCTCGACGCTCCACTGGCTCCCGGCTCCAGGTCTTGGTTTAAGATGAGATCTTTATCCGGGAAGAAGAGCCATTAACTTAGTCCTAGCCGGGGCCTTTTCTGATAGAAAAGGAGCCATTTACTGCAACGACATGTGACCTTCACTTTGCCATCAACTCCTCAGACTGGTTTTGCAGCTCTTTTTTTCCACAAAAAAATTGGCAGTTTTTTGTTTATGACAGGTGCGTACCGGGGCTCGGTGTGTACCGGGTGCGTGCTGGGTGCGTACCGGGCCCCGGTGCCACCACGGCTGCCACAGCGGAGCAGGGCCGTGAGGGGCGGACGCGCTGCGGCAGCACCCCCTGCCGGCCGGGGCGGAATGCGCAACCCACTCCCCGCAGACAATGGGGGGGCGGTGGCTGATGAGGTGCTGAGTGGGTGCTGAGATGGTGCTGAGTGGGTGTTGATTGGTTGCTGAGATGGTGCTGAGTGGGTGTTGATTGGGTGCTGAGATGGGGCTGAGTGGGTGTTGATTGGGTGCTGAGATGGTGCTGAGTGGTTGTTGATTGGGTGCTAGGATGGTGCTGAGTGGGTGTTGATTGGTTGCCTAGATGGTGCTGAGTGGGTGTTGATTGGGTGCTGAGATGGTGCTGAGTGGTTGTTGATTGGGTGCTGAGATGGTGCTGAGTGGGTGTTGATTGGTTGCCTAGATGGTGCTGAGTGGGTGTTGATTGGTTGCTGCGATGATCCTGACTCTGTGCTGAGATGGTGCTGAATTGCTGCTGAGATGGTGCTGTGTGGGTGCGGATTGGGTGCTGAGATGGTGCCGAGTGGGTGTTGATTGGTTGCTGTGATGATCCTGACTCTGTGATGAGATGGTGCTGATTGGTTGCTGCGATGGTGCTGAGAGGGTGCGAATTGGTTGCTGAGATGGTGCTGAGTGGGTGTTGATTGGTTGCTGCCATGATCCTGACTCTGTGCTGAGATGGTGCTGAGTGAGTGTTGATTGGTTGCCTAGATGGTGCTGAGTGGGTGTTGATTGGTTTCTGAGATGGTGCTGAGTGGGTGTTGATTGGTTGCTGCGATGATCCTGACTCTGTGCTGAGATGGTGCTGAATTGCTGCAGAGATGGTGCTGAGTGGGTGTTGATTGGGTGCTGAGATGGTGCTGAGTGGGTGTTGATTGGTTGCTGAGATGGTGCTGAGTGGGTGTTGATTGGTTGCTGCGATGATCCTGACTCTGTGCTGAGATGGTGCTGAATTGCTGCTGAGATGGTGCTGAGTGGGTGTTGATTGGGTGCTGAGATGGTGCTGAGTGGGTGCGGATTGGTTGCCTAGATGGTGCTGAGTGGGTGTTGATTGGGTGCTGAGATGGTGCTGAGTGGGTGTTGATTGGTTGCTGCGATGATCCTGACTCTGTGCTGAGATGGTGCTGAGTGGGTGCGGATTGGTTGCCTAGATGGTGCTGAGTGGGTGTTGATTGGTTGCTGAGATGGTGCTGAGCGGGTGTTGATTGGTTGCTGCGATGATCCTGACTCTGTGATGAGATGGTGCTGAATTGCTGCTGAGATGGTGCTGAGTGGGTGCGGATTGGTTGCCGAGATGGTGCTGAGTGGGTGTTGATTGGTTGCTGAGATGGTGCTGAGTGGGTGTTGATTGGTTGCTGCGATGATCCTGACTCTGTGCTGAGATGGTGCTGAATTGCTGCTGAGATGGTGCTGAGTGGGTGTTGATTGGGTGCTGAGATGGTGCTGAGTGTGTGCGGATTGGTTGCTGCGATGATCCTGACTCTGTGCTGAGATGGTGCTGAATTGCTGCTGAGATGGTGCTGAGTGTGTGCGGATTGGTTGCTGAGATGGTGCTGAGTGGGTGTTGATTGGTTGCCTAGATAGTGCTGAGTGGGTGTTGATTGGTTGCCGAGATGGTGCTGAGTGGGTGTTGATTGGGTGCCGAGATGGTGCTGAGTGGGTGTTGATTGGTTGCTGCGATGATCCTGACTCTGTGCTGAGATGGTGCTGAATTGCTGCAGAGATGGTGCTGAGTGGGTGCGGATTGGTTGCCTAGATGGTGCTGAGTGGGTGTTGATTGGTTGCTGAGATGGTGCTGAGTGGGTGTTGATTGGGTGCTGAGATGGTGCTGAGTGGTTGTTGATTGGGTGCTGAGATGGTGCTGAGTGGGTGTTGATTGGTTGCCTAGATGGTGCTGAGTGGGTGTTGATTGGTTGCTGCGATGATCCTGACTCTGTGCTGAGATGGTGCTGAATTGCTGCTGAGATGGTGCTGAGTGGGTGCGGATTGGTTCCCTAGATGGTGCTGAGTGGGTGTTGATTGGTTGCCGAGATGGTGCTGAGTGGTTGTTGATTGGGTGCTGAGATGGTGCTGAGTGGGTGTTATTTGGGTGCTGAGATGGTGCTGAGTGTGTGCGGATTGGTTGCTGAGATGGTGCTGAGTGAGTGTTGATTGGGTGCTGAGATCGTGCTGAGTGGGTGTTGATTGGTTGCCTAGATGGTGCTGAGTGGGTGCGGATTGGTTTCTGAGATGGTGCTGAGTGGGTGCGGATTGGTTGCTGAGATGGTGCTGACTGGATGTTGATTGGGTGCTGAGATGGTGCTGAGTGGGTGCGGATTGGGTGCTGAGATGGTGCTGAGTGGGTGTTGATTGGTTGCTGAGATGGTGCTGAGTGGGTGTTGATTGGGTGCTGAGATGGTGCAGAGTTTGTGCGGATTGGTTGCTGAGATGGTGCTGAGTGGATGTTGATTGGTTGCTGAGATGGTGCTGAGTGGGTGTTGATTGGGTGCTGAGATGGTGCTGAGTGGGTGTTGATTGGGTGCTGAGATGGTGCTGAGTGGGTGTTGATTGGTTGCTGCGATGATCCTGACTCTGTGCTGAGATGGTGCTGAATTGCTGCTGAGATGGTGCTGAGTGGTTGTTGATTGGGTGCTGAGATGGTGCTGAGTGTGTGCGGATTGGTTGCTGAGAAGGTGCTGAGTGGGTGTTGATTGGTTGCTGCGATGATCCTGACTCTGTGCTGAGATGGTGCTGAGTGGGTGCGGATTGGTTCCCTAGATGGTGCTGAGTGGGTGTTGATTGGTTGCCTAGATGGTGCTGAGTGGTTGTTGATTGGGTGCTGAGATGGTGCTGAGTGGTTGTTGATTGGTTGCTGCGATGATCCTGACTCTGTGCTGAGATGGTGTTGAATTGCTGCTGAGATGGTGCTGAGTGGGTGTTGATTGGTTTCTGAGATGGTGCTGAGTGTGTGCGGATTGGTTGCTGAGATGGTGCTGAGTGGGTGTTGATTGGTTTCTGAGATGGTGCTGAGTGTGTGCGGATTGGTTGCTGAGATGGTGCTGAGTGGATGTTGATTGGGTGCTGAGATGGTGCTGAGTGGGTGCGGATTGGGTGCTGAGATGGTGCAGAGTTTGTGTGGATTGGTTGCTGAGATGGTGCTGAGTGGATGTTGATTGGTTGCTGAGATGGTGCTGAGTGGGTGTTGATTGGGTGCTGAGATGGTGCTGAGTGGGTGTTGATTGGGTGCTGAGATGGTGCTGAGTGAGTGTTGATTGGTTGCTGCGATGATCCTGACTCTGTGCTGAGATGGTGCTGAATTGCTGCTGAGATGGTGCTGAGTGGTTGTTGATTGGGTGCTGAGATGGTGCTGAGTGTGTGCGGATTGGTTGCTGAGAAGGTGCTGAGTGGGTGTTGATTGGTTGCTGCGATGATCCTGACTCTGTGCTGAGATGGTGCTGAATTGCTGCTGAGATGGTGCTGAGTGGGTGCGGATTGGTTCCCTAGATGGTGCTGAGTGGGTGTTGATTGGTTGCCGAGATGGTGCTGAGTGGGTGTTGATTGGGTGCTGAGATGGTGCTGAGTGGGTGTTGATTGGGTGCTGAGATGGTGCTGAGTGGGTGTTGATTGGTTGCTGCGATGATCCTGACTCTGTGCTGAGATGGTGCTGAATTGCTGCTGAGATGGTGCTGAGTGGGTGCGGATTGGTTGCTGAGATGGTGCTGAGTGGATGTTGATTGGGTGCTGAGATGGTGCTGAGTGGGTGTTGATTGGGTGCTGAGATGGTGCTGAGTGGTTGTTGATTGGGTGCTGAGATGGTGCTGAGTGGGTTTTGATTGGTTGCTGCGATGATCCTGACTCTGTGCTGAGATGGTGCTGAATTGCTGCAGAGATGGTGCTGAGTGGGTGTTGATTGGTTTCTGAGATGGTGCTGAGTGGGTGCGGATTGGTTTCTGAGATGGTGCTGAGTGCGTATTCATTGGGTGCTGAGATGGTGCTGAGTGGGTGTTGATTGGTTGCTGCGATGATCCTGACTCTGTGCTGAGATGGTGCTGAATTGCTGCTGAGATGGTGCTGAGTGGGTGCGGATTGGTTGCCTAGATGGTGCAGAGTGGGTGTTGATTGGTTGCCTAGATAGTGCTGAGTGGGTGTTGATTGGTTGCCGAGATGGTGCTGAGTGGTTGTTGATTCGGTGCTGAGATGGTGCTGAGTGGGTGTTGATTGGTTGCTGAGATGGTGCTGAGTGGGTGTTGATTGGGTGCTGAGATGGTGCTGAGTGGGTGTTGATTGGTTGCTGCGATGATCCTGACTCTGTGCTGAGATGGTGCTGAATTGCTGCTGAGATGGTGCTGAGTGGTTGTTGATTGGGTGCTGAGATGGTGCTGAGTGTGTGCGGATTGGTTGCCTAGATGGTGCTGAGTGGGTGTTGATTGGTTGCCGAGATGGTGCTGAGTGAGTGTTGATTGGTTGCTGCGATGATCCTGACTCTGTGCTGAGATGGTGCTGAATTGCTGCTGAGATGGTGCTGAGTGTGTGCGGATTGGTTGCCTAGATGGTGCTGAGTGGGTGTTGATTGGTTGCCTAGATAGTGCTGAGTGGGTGTTGATTGGTTGCCGAGATGGTGCTGAGTGGTTGTTGATTGGGTGCTGAGATGGTGCTGAGTGGGTGTTGATTGGTTGCTGAGATGGTGCTGAGTGGGTGTTGATTGGGTGCTGAGATGGTGCTGAGTGGGTGTTGATTGGTTGCTGCGATGATCCTGACTCTGTGCTGAGATGGTGCTGAATTGCTGCTGAGATGGTGCTGAGTGGTTGTTGATTGGGTGCTGAGATGGTGCTGAGTGTGTGCGGATTGGTTGCTGAGAAGGTGCTGAGTGGGTGTTGATTGGTTGCTGCGATGATCCTGACTCTGTGCTGAGATGGTGCTGAGTGGGTGCGGATTGGTTCCCTAGATGGTGCTGAGTGGGTGTTGATTGGTTGCTGCGATGATACTGACTCTGTGCTGAGATGGTGCTGAATTGCTGCTGAGATGGTGCTGAGTGGGTGTTGATTGGGTGCTGAGATGGTGCTGAGTGTGTGCGGATTGGTTGCTGAGATGGTGCTGAGTGGGTGTTGATTGGTTGCCGAGATGGTGCTGAGTGAGTGTTGATTGGTTGCTGCGATGATCCTGACTCTGTGCTGAGATGGTGCTGAATTGCTGCTGAGATGGTGCTGAGTGTGTGCGGATTGGTTGCCTAGATGGTGCTGAGTGGGTGTTGATTGGTTGCCTAGATAGTGCTGAGTGGGTGTTGATTGGTTGCCGAGATGGTGCTGAGTGGTTGTTGATTGGGTGCTGAGATGGTGCTGAGTGGGTGTTGATTGGGTGCTGCGATGATCCTGACTCTGTGCTGAGATGGTGCTGAATTGCTGCAGAGATGGTGCTGAGTGGGTGTTGATTGGTTGCCTAGATGGTGCTGAGTGGTTGTTGATTGGTTTCTGAGATGGTGCTGAGTGGGTATTCATTGGGTGCTGAGATGGTGCTGAGTGGGTGCGGATTGGTTGCCTAGATGGTGCTGAGTGGGTGTTGATTGGTTGCTGAGATGGTGCTGAGTGGGTGTTGATTGGGTGCTGAGATGGTGCTGAGTGGTTGTTGATTGGGTGCTGAGATGGTGCTGAGTGGGTGTTGATTGGTTTCTGAGATGGTGCTGAGTGTGTGCGGATTGGTTGCTGAGATGGTGCTGAGTGGGTGTTGATTGGTTGCCGAGATGGTGCTGAGTGGGTGTTGATTGGTTGCTGCGATGATCCTGACTCTGTGCTGAGATGGTGCTGAATTGCTGCTGAGATGGTGCTGAGTGGTTGTTGATTGGGTGCTGAGATGGTGCTGAGTGTGTGCGGATTGGTTGCTGAGAAGGTGCTGAGTGGGTGTTGATTGGTTGCCGAGATGGTGCTGAGTGGGTGTTGATTGGTTGCTGCGATGATCCTGACTCTGTGCTGAGATGGTGCTGAATTGCTGCTGAGATGGTGCTGAGTGGGTGCGGATTGGTTCCCTAGATGGTGCTGAGTGGGTGTTGATTGGTTGCCTAGATGGTGCTGAGTGGGTGTTGATTGGTTGCCGAGATGGTGCTGAGTGGGTGTTGATTGGTTGCTGCGATGATCCTGACTCTGTGCTGAGATGGTGCTGAATTGCTGCTGAGATGGTGCTGAGTGGGTGCGGATTGGTTCCCTAGATGGTGCTGAGTGGGTGTTGATTGGTTGCCTAGATGGTGCTGAGTGGGTGTTGATTGGTTGCCGAGATGGTGCTGAGTGGCTGTTGATTGGTTGCTGCGATGATCCTGACTCTGTGCTGAGATGGTGCTGAATTGCTGCTGAGATGGTGCTGAGTGGGTGCGGATTGGTTCCCTAGATGGTGCTGAGTGGGTGTTGATTGGGTGCTGAGATGGTGCTGAGTGGGTGTTGATTGGGTGCTGAGATGGTGCTGAGTGTGTGCGGATTGGTTGCTGAGATCGTGCTGAGTGGGTGTTGATTGGGTGCTGAGATCGTGCTGAGTGGGTGTTGATTGGTTGCTGCCATGATCCTGACTCTGTGCTGAGATGGTGCTGAATTGCTGCTGAGATGGTGCTGAGTGGGTGTTGATTGGGTGCTGAGATGGTGCTGAGTGTGTGCGGATTGGTTTCTGAGATGGTGCTGAGTGGGTGTTGATTGGGTGCTGAGATGGTGCTGAGTGGGTGTTGATTGGTTGCTGCGATGATCCTGACTCTGTGCTGAGATGGTGCTGAATTGCTGCTGAGATGGTGCTGAGTGGATGTTGATTGGTTGCTGAGATGGTGCTGAGTGGGTGTTGATTGGTTGCCTAGATGGTGCTGAGTGGGTGTTGATTGGTTGCTGCGATGATCCTGACTCTGTGCTGAGATGGTGCTGAATTGCTGCTGAGATGGTGCTGAGTGGGTGTTGATTGGGTGCTGAGATGGTGCTGAGTGTGTGCGGATTGGTTGCCTAGATGGTGCTGAGTGGGTGTTGATTGGTTGCCGAGATGGTGCTGAGTGAGTGTTGATTGGTTGCTGCGATGATCCTGACTCTGTGCTGAGATGGTGCTGAATTGCTGCTGAGATGGTGCTGAGTGTGTGCGGATTGGTTGCCTAGATGGTGCTGAGTGGGTGTTGATTGGTTGCCTAGATAGTGCTGAGTGGGTGTTGATTGGTTGCCGAGATGGTGCTGAGTGGTTGTTGATTCGGTGCTGAGATGGTGCTGAGTGGGTGTTGATTGGTTGCTGAGATGGTGCTGAGTGGGTGTTGATTGGGTGCCGAGATGGTGCTGAGTGGGTGTTGATTGGTTGCTGCGATGATCCTGACTCTGTGCTGAGATGGTGCTGAATTGCTGCTGAGATGGTGCTGAGTGGTTGTTGATTGGGTGCTGAGATGGTGCTGAGTGTGTGCGGATTGGTTGCTGAGAAGGTGCTGAGTGGGTGTTGATTGGTTGCTGCGATGATCCTGACTCTGTGCTGAGATGGTGCTGAGTGGGTGCGGATTGGTTCCCTAGATGGTGCTGAGTGGGTGTTGATTGGTTGCTGCGATGATCCTGACTCTGTGCTGAGATGGTGCTGAAGTGCTGCTGAGATGGTGCTGAGTGGGTGTTGATTGGGTGCTGAGATGGTGCTGAGTGTGTGCGGATTGTTTGCTGAGATGGTGCTGAGTGGGTGTTGATTGGTTGCCGAGATGGTGCTGAGTGAGTGTTGATTGGTTGCTGCGATGATCCTGACTCTGTGCTGAGATGGTGCTGAATTGCTGCTGAGATGGTGCTGAGTGTGTGCGGATTGGTTGCCTAGATGGTGCTGAGTGGGTGTTGATTGGTTGCCTAGATAGTGCTGAGTGGGTGTTGATTGGTTGCCGAGATGGTGCTGAGTGGTTGTTGATTGGGTGCTGAGATGGTGCTGAGTGGGTGTTGATTGGGTGCTGAGATGGTGCTGAGTGGGTGTTGATTGGTTGCTGCGATGATCCTGACTCTGTGCTGAGATGGTGCTGAATTGCTGCAGAGATGGTGCTGAGTGGGTGCGGATTGGTTGCCTAGATGGTGCTGAGTGGGTGTTGATTGGTTGCTGAGATGGTGCTGAGTGGGTGTTGATTGGGTGCTGAGATGGTGCTGAGTGGTTGTTGATTGGGTGGTGAGATGGTGCTGAGTGGGTGTTGATTGGTTTCTGAGATGGTGCTGAGTGTGTGCGGATTGGTTGCTGAGATGGTGCTGAGTGGGTGTTGATTGGGTGCTGAGATGGTGCTGAGTGGGTGCGGATTGGGTGCTGAGATGGTGCAGAGTTTGTGCGGATTGGTTGCTGAGATGGTGCTGAGTGGATGTTGATTGGTTGCTGAGATGGTGCTGAGTGGGTGTTGATTGGGTGCTGAGATGGTGCTGAGTGTGTGCGGATTGGTTGCTGAGATGGTGCTGAGTGGATGTTGATTGGGTGCTGAGATGGTGCTGAGTGGGTGCGGATTGGGTGCTGAGATGGTGCAGAGTTTGTGCGGATTGGTTGCTGAGATGGTGCTGAGTGGATGTTGATTGGTTGCTGAGATGGTGCTGAGTGGGTGTTGATTGGGTGCTGAGATGGTGCTGAGTCGGTGTTGATTGGGTGCTGAGATGGTGCTGAGTGGTTGTTGATTGGTTGCTGCGATGATCCTGACTCTGTGCTGAGATGGTGCTGAATTGCTGCTGAGATGGTGCTGAGTGGTTGTTGATTGGGTGCTGAGATGGTGCTGAGTGTGTGCGGATTGGTTGCTGAGAAGGTGCTGAGTGGGTGTTGATTGGTTGCCGAGATGGTGCTGAGTGGGTGTTGATTGGTTGCTGCGATGATCCTGACTCTGTGCTGAGATGGTGCTGAATTGCTGCTGAGATGGTGCTGAGTGGGTGCGGATTGGTTCCCTAGATGGTGCTGAGTGGGTGTTGATTGGTTGCCTAGATGGTGCTGAGTGGGTGTTGATTGGTTGCCGAGATGGTGCTGAGTGGGTGTTGATTGGTTGCTGCGATGATCCTGACTCTGTGCTGAGATGGTGCTGAATTGCTGCAGAGATGGTGCTGAGTGGGTGCGGATTGGTTGCCTAGATGGTGCTGAGTGGGTGTTGATTGGTTGCTGAGATGGTGCTGAGTGGGTGTTGATTGGGTGCTGAGATGGTGCTGAGTGGTTGTTGATTGGGTGGTGAGATGGTGCTGAGTGGGTGTTGATTGGTTTCTGAGATGGTGCTGAGTGTGTGCGGATTGGTTGCTGAGATGGTGCTGAGTGGGTGTTGATTGGTTTCTGAGATGGTGCTGAGTGTGTGCGGATTGGTTGCTGAGATGGTGCTGAGTGGATGTTGATTGGGTGCTGAGATGGTGCTGAGTGGGTGCGGATTGGGTGCTGAGATGGTGCAGAGTTTGTGCGGATTGGTTGCTGAGATGGTGCTGAGTGGATGTTGATTGGTTGCTGAGATGGTGCTGAGTGGGTGTTGATTGGGTGCTGAGATGGTGCTGAGTCGGTGTTGATTGGGTGCTGAGATGGTGCTGAGTGGTTGTTGATTGGTTGCTGCGATGATCCTGACTCTGTGCTGAGATGGTGCTGAATTGCTGCTGAGATGGTGCTGAGTGGTTGTTGATTGGGTGCTGAGATGGTGCTGAGTGTGTGCGGATTGGTTGCTGAGAAGGTGCTGAGTGGGTGTTGATTGGTTGCCGAGATGGTGCTGAGTGGGTGTTGATTGGTTGCTGCGATGATCCTGACTCTGTGCTGAGATGGTGCTGAATTGCTGCTGAGATGGTGCTGAGTGGGTGCGGATTGGTTCCCTAGATGGTGCTGAGTGGGTGTTGATTGGTTGCCTAGATGGTGCTGAGTGGGTGTTGATTGGTTGCCGAGATGGTGCTGAGTGGGTGTTGATTGGTTGCTGCGATGATCCTGACTCTGTGCTGAGATGGTGCTGAATTGCTGCTGAGATGGTGCTGAGTGGGTGCGGATTGGTTCCCTAGATGGTGCTGAGTGGGTGTTGATTGGTTGCCGAGATGGTGCTGAGTGGTTGTTGATTGGGTGCTGAGATGGTGCTGAGTGGGTGTTGATTGGGTGCTGAGATGGTGCTGAGTGTGTGCGGATTGGTTGCTGAGATGGTGCTGAGTGGGTGTTGATTGGGTGCTGAGATCGTGCTGAGTGGGTGTTGATTGGTTGCTGCCATGATCCTGACTCTGTGCTGAGATGGTGCTGAATTGCTGCTGAGATGGTGCTGAGTGGGTGTTGATTGGGTGCTGGCATGGTGCAGATTGGTTTCTGAGATGGTGCTGAGTGGGTGTTGATTGGTTGCTGAGATGGTGCTGAGTGGGTGTTGATTGGTTGCCTAGATGGTGCTGAGTGGGTGTTGATTGGTTGCTGCGATGATCCTGACTCTGTGCTGAGATGGTGCTGAATTGCTGCTGAGATGGTGCTGAGTGTGTGCGGATTGGTTGCTGAGATGGTGCTGAGTGGGTGTTGATTGGTTGCCTAGATAGTGCTGAGTGGGTGTTGATTGGTTGCCGAGATGGTGCTGAGTGGTTGTTGATTCGGTGCTGAGATGGTGCTGAGTGGGTGTTGATTGGTTGCTGAGATGGTGCTGAGTGGGTGTTGATTGGGTGCTGAGATGGTGCTGAGTGGGTGTTGATTGGTTGCTGCGATGATCCTGACTCTGTGCTGAGATGGTGCTAAATTGCTGCTGAGATGGTGCTGAGTGGTTGTTGATTGGGTGCTGAGATGGTGCTGAGTGTGTGCGGATTGGTTGCTGAGAAGGTGCTGAGTGGGTGTTGATTGGTTGCTGCGATGATCCTGACTCTGTGCTGAGATGGTGCTGAGTGGGTGCGGATTGGTTCCCTAGATGGTGCTGAGTGGGTGTTGATTGGGTGCTGAGATGGTGCTGAGTGTGTGCGGATTGGGTGCTGAGATGGTGCTGAGTGGTTGTTGATTGGTTGCTGCGATGATCCTGACTCTGTGCTGAGATGGTGCTGAATTGCTGCTGAGATGGTGCTGAGTGGGTGTTGATTGGGTGCTGAGATGGTGCTGAGTGTGTGCGGATTGGTTTCTGACATGGTGCTGAGTGGATGTTGATTGGGTGCTGAGATGGTGCTGAGTGGGTGCGGATTGGTTTCTGACATGGTGCTGAGTGGATGTTGATTGGGTGCTGAGATGGTGCTGAGTGGGTGTTGATTGGTTGCTGCGATGATCCTGACTCTGTGCTGAGATGGTGCTGAATTGCTGCAGAGATGGTGCTGAGTGGGTGTTGATTGGTTTCTGAGATGGTGCTGAGTGGGTATTCATTGGGTGCTGAGATGGTGCTGAGTGTGTGCGGATTGGTTGCTGAGATGGTGCTGAGTGGATGTTGATTGGTTGCTGAGATGGTGCTGAGTGGGTGTTGATTGGGTGCCTAGATGGTGCTGAGTGGGTGTTGATTGGGTGCTGAGATGGTGCTGAGTGGGTGTTGATTGGTTGCTGCGATGATCCTGACTCTGTGCTGAGATGGTGCTGAATTGCTGCTGAGATGGTGCTGAGTGGGTGTTGATTGGGTGCTGGCATGGTGCAGATTGGTTTCTGAGATGGTGCTGAGTTGGTTCTGCTTGGTTGCTGAGATGGTGCTGAGTGGGTGCTGAGCAGTATTAGTCTGTCCTGGCCAGGTTATGAGGGGAGGCCGTTCCCACAGGAGTGCCAGCTGTTGCTGGTTCCCTGCCCTGAGCAGGAGTTGGAGAAACCCGTGGCTGGAGGGGCTGGCAAGGATGGAGAAGGTTCTCCTGGTAGGAGAGGGTTCTCCTGCTGAGAGAACGTTCTCTGGTGGAAGAAGTTTTTCCTGGTGGAAAAGGTTCTGCTCTTTTTCCTGCTGGGATTCAGGGTCTCCCCATCTCTTCTCACCCCATTTTTCCCTGTTTTCCACCCCCAGGAAACACAGACTGACAAGAACCCAAAGTGCCTTTTCCCCGGTTGTGTTCAGTCCCCTCTTCACAGGTGAGGATTTGGGGGGAATTTGTGCAAGTTTGGGTTTTTTTGTTTTGCTGTGGGACGAGCAGGGAGTGGGGAATTTCGCTTTTGAGGGATCCCATGCTGGGATCTCTGTGGTGTCGCTTGGTCCTGCTGGCCTCAGACCCAAAAGGAGACGTCTGATTATTTTTAAAAATACTTAAATTTTTTTTTTTTTAAATGGTCACGTCCCTGGTGCTGCACATGGATCAGCTCTGCTCAGTGTGGAAATTCCATGCTGGGAAAAATCCTTTGGAGCCTCCTCATCCCATCCAGCTGCTGGGCTTGGGGCAAATTACCTCAAGATCTCTCCTAAGATGGAAAAATTTATCTTGGGAGCATCGAGTGGGAAAAACCTCTCAAACCCTGCAGAATTCCTTTC
Source organism: Ammospiza nelsoni (assembly GCF_027579445.1). Lineage (NCBI taxonomy): Eukaryota > Metazoa > Chordata > Aves > Passeriformes > Passerellidae > Ammospiza > Ammospiza nelsoni. Next base: position 393,799 of record NC_080658.1, on the reverse strand, counting down.
CCTGTGCTCATCATCCTGGGTCCTAACTGGGCTTTTCCCTCTCCCTTTTCCAGGTGAGACGGTGTCCCTGGTGGACGTGGACATTTCCCAGCGAGGGCTCAGCTCCCCTCACCCTCCGACCCCTCCGCCGCCGCCCCGCCGCAGCCTCAGCCTGCTCGGTACTGCCCTGGGATGGTCCCTGGGAACCCGAGGGTGATCCTTGGGAACTTGGGGATGGTCCTTGGGAACCTGGGGATGGTCCTTGGGAACCTGGGGATGGTCCTTGGTGCCCTGGGATTCATCCCTGGGGCCCTGGGAATTCCAGTGCTGGAAAAGGGATCCCTGTCCTCCAGCAGTTGCCAAACCAGAGAGAAGGTGCTGCTGGGAATCCCCCAATTCCCTATTCCAGGCAGTTTTCCCAGATTTTGAAGCTCCACTGGGAATTCCCACATTCTCTTTTCCATGCTGTTTCCCCAGACTCTACTGGGAATCCCAAAGTTCCCTTTTCAATTCTGTTTTCTGGGGCTCCACTGGGAATCCCCCAATTTCCTTTTCCAGGCAGTTTCCCAGGCTCTGGGGCTGTTCTCTCCCTGTTTCCTGACCTGTCTCTGCTCTCTCCTAGATGATATCAGTGGGACGCTGCCTCCAGCTGTGCTTGTGGGGCCCATGGGCTCTTCCCTGCAATCCTTCCCTCTGCCTCCGCCTCCTCCGCCCCACGCCCCAGGTCAGCTCAGCTTGGCCAGCTCTGCCTCTGTCCTCCAGGAATTCTGCTTTTTCCCCTCCTGGAGTTCTGCTTTTCCCCCCTCCTGGAATTCTGCTTTTTCCCCCTCCTGGAATTCTGCTTTTTTCCTCTCTTGCAATCTCCACCTTTTCCCTTCCTGGAGTCCCCACTTTTTCTCTCCTGCAGTTTCCAGGTGTCTCTGGGTGACAATGACAGTGGCAGTGACCTGTGTGTATCTAGGTGACAGTGACAATGACCATGGCTGTCTCTGGGTGGCAGTGACCTTGGCTGTTTCTGGGTGACAATGGCAGTGACAATGACCTTGAGGGGTGACAATGACAGTGATAGTGACCCTGTCTGTCTCTGTGTGACAGTGACAGTGACAGTGGCAGTGACAATGCCAGTGACCCTGTCTGTCTGTCTGTCCTGCAGAGGCCTTTCCCCGGATCGTGCCCCTGCGTCCCCCCGAGGCCCCGGGCCAGCCGCCCCCTCCTCACCTGCAGTGTCCCCTGGCCCGGCCTGACCCCAGCAGCTTTGCTGCCAGCCTGAGGGAGCTGGAGAAGGTACCGGGGACGGGGAGAGTCCGAGCCCTCAGGGATTGGGATTGGGAATGTGGCTGCTCAGGGACTGTGATGGGAATGCGGCCCCTCAGGGATTGGGGTTTGGAATTCCTGCCCTTCAGAGACTGGGGTTTGGGAATGCAGCCCCTCAGGGATTGGGGTTTGGGAATGCAGCCCCTCAGGGATTGGGGTTTGGAATTCCTGCCCCTCAGGGATTGGGGTTTGGGAATGCGGCGCCTCAGGGATTGGGGTTTGGGAATGCGGCTCCTCAGGGATTGGGGTTTGGGAATGCGGCCCCTCAGGGATTGGGGTTTGGGAATGCGGCTCCTCAGGGATTGGGGTTTGGAATTCCTGCCCCTCAGGGATTGGGGTTTGGGAATGCGGCCCCTCAGGGATTGGGGTTTGGGAATGCGGCCCCTCAGGGATTGGGGTTTGGGAATTCCTGCCCCTCAGGGCCTGGGATTGGGAATGCGGCCCCTCAGAGACTGGGTTTGGGAATCCATGATTTTGGAGTCCAGGAAAACGTTTCTGGGTGTGGAAGGGGGGTCTGGATCCCCTCTGTCCCCTCAGGGCCTGGCGTCCCCTCTGTCCCCTCATCCCTCAATCCCAACCGCCCGCACCGGGTGCAATTCCCCATGAGGATCGGCCTCCTGGGAGCATTCCCGAGGGAATCCCCATTCAGCTGCCGCTCTCTGTTCCCAGTGTGGGTGGTACTGGGGCCCCATGAACTGGGAGGACGCTGAGATGAAGCTGAAGGGGAAACCGGACGGGTCCTTCCTGGTGCGGGACAGCTCCGACCCCCGCTACATCCTGAGCCTGAGCTTCCGCTCTCAGGGCATCACGCACCACACCCGCATGGAGCACTACCGAGGTGAGACATTCCCGGGATCCCAAATCCCATCCATTCCCTGCTCCAGGGCGTTATAAATCACCCACATACCACACCCGCATGGAGCACTACCGAGGTGAGACATTCCCGGGATCCCAAATCCCATCCATTCCCTGCTCCAGGGGCTTATAAACAATCCATGCACCACACCTGCATGGAGCACTACTGAGGTGAGACATTCCCAGAATCCCAAATCCCTGGGGTGCCATCCATTCCCTGCTCCAGGGGGTGATTTATAACCCACACACCACACCCACATGGAGCACTACCGAGGTAAAACATTCCCGGGATCCCAAATCCTTGGGATGCCATTCTCAGCTCCAGGGTATTAGAAATCACCCACCACACCTGCATGGAGCACTACCGAGGAATAAAAAGCTGCCAGTGCCTTGGAAAAATGGAAAAAAAGAACTGTCAGTGTCTGGAAAAAGTGGGAATAAGGAGCTGGCAGTGCCCTGGAAAGCTGGATTTAAAGGAAATTCTGACAAATGGAGATTTTAGGGAGAATTTATTCCTGGGAAGTGTGATCAGGCATTGGAACAGGCTGTACACAGAGTCCCCATCCCTGGAAGTGTCCAAGCCCCACGTGGATGTGGCACCTGGGGACACGGTGACGCCAGTGTCCAGGGGGCGAGCTGGGATCTTTCCCAGCCTTCAGAATTCCCAGATTTTGGTGGAGGAGGGGGTGCCCAGGCTGGTGTGACCCACTGGGAGCTCTGGTGTCCCCAGCTCCAGTTTCATCCTGGGCCACCTGGTGGGTCAGGTGACAGCACGGGGACAAAGGGTGACCCAGGGCCTAATTAACAATCCTGTTAATCAAGGAGCAGGAACATGAAACTGCTCCCGTGGAAAATGATCCCAGGGCTGGGAAATGGGGACAGCAGCACCTGGGAATGCTCCAAGGTCACCTTCCCTTGGGGATGTTGGCATGGAGAAGGGGCACGCCAGAATATGAGAATATTTAATTTCCTAGATATCATAATAGTAAATTAACTAAATATAAGAATATTTGATTGATTAAATAGAAGAATATTTAATTTATTTATTATAAGAATATTGAGAAGTTTAGCTGTTCCCAAATCTACAAAACAGAGCCCATTCCAGGGGATTTTGGCAATGCCATATTTGTCACTGATCATCCTTCCCCTGTTGCTTCTGTGATGGTGCTGGGGAAGATACTTTGCCAAAAATTCATTGGAATAAAGCGAATTACTCCCCTCTGCCTTCCCAAAAATCTCCTGAAATAACGGGAATAACTCCCCTGTGCTTTTCCAAAATTCCCCTAGAATAACAGGAATAATTCCCCTGTGCTTTCCCAAAATTCCCCTGGAATAATGGGAATTCTTTCTCTTGTGGAAGGGACCTTCAGCCTGTGGTGCCACCCCAAGTTCGAGGACCGCTGCCAGTCCGTGGTGGAGTTCATCAAGAGGGCGATCATGCACTCCAAAAATGGGAAATTCCTCTACTTCCTGCGCTCCCGGGTCCCAGGTGAGCCCGGGATTGGGATGGGCCAGGTGAGCCCGGGAATGGGATGGGACAGGTGAGCCTGGGAATGGGATGGGACAGGGATCCAGGTGATCCTGATAATGGGATTGTCCAGGTGAGCCTGGGAACCTAATCCTGCCTAATCCTGATCTCCAAAATCTCCTTTTTTTCCCCCAAAAGGTCTCCCTCCGACGCCCGTCCAGCTCCTGTACCCCGTCTCCAGGTTCAGCAACGTCAAATCCCTGCAGCACCTTTGCCGCTTCCGGATCCGGCAGCTGGTCCGGATCGACCACATTCCCGAGCTCCCGCTGCCCAAGTGAGTGCTGGGATTCCCCCATGGATCATCCCTGGAATTCCCTCCCTCCCTCCCTCCCTCCCAGGCAGCGGGAAGGCATCTGTGAGCTCAGATCCGGGAGGGAATCGTTGGCTTTTCCAGCTTTGGGGTAGCGGGATCGATGTCCTGTGGGGTTTTGGGGTGCAGTGGGAATTCTGAGCGGCCTGGGAATGAGGAATTCCCTGCTGTGCCAGAGCTTTGGGAAGCAGCTCCTGTTCCTGTGGAATTTCAGAGGAGTTGTGGCTCTGGGATCCTGCTCTTCCCAGTGTTTTCCCAGGGAAGAGGCTCTGGGTGTGCTTCAGGAATATTGGAAGGTTGTGGCTCAGGGATTCGGCCCTTCCTGGTGTTTTTACTGGTGTTTTTTCTGGTTGTGTTTTGGGAACATCAGACGGGCTGTTCTCTGGCAATATTGGAAGAGTTGTGGCTCAGGGGTCCAGCTATTCCCAGTGTTTTTCGGGGGAAGAGGCTTTGGCTGTGTTTTGGGAATTTCAGAGGGGCTGTGGCTCAGGGGTCCGGCTGTTCCTGGTGTTTTTACTGGTGTTTTTTCTGGTTGTGTTTTGGGAATGTTTCAGAGGGGCTGTTCTCTGGCAATATTGGAAGAGTTGTGGCTCAGGGGTCCAGCTATTCCCAGTGTTTTTTGGGGGAAGAGGCTCTGGCTGTGTTTTGGGAATTTCAGAGGGGCTGTGGCTCAGGGGTCCGGCTGTTCCCTGTTTTTCCAGGCCCCTGATCTCCTACATCCGCAAGTTCTACTACTACGACCCGCAGGAGGAGCAGTACCTGTCCCTCAAGGAGGCGCAGCTCATCTCCCGACAGAAGCAGGAGCCCGAGTCCTCCACGTAGCGGGGCGGAGCCGCCCGGCACTGACGGTGCGGGAATGGGCCGGGAACGGCCAGGGAATGGTTTTGGAACGGTCTGTGGATGCTTTGGAATGGTCTGGGAATGGTGCCTCATCCCAGGATCCAACCCTGCTCCCTCAGAACCCCCCTGGGGAAGCCGTGGCTGCTCCCTCAGGGGTCTTTTACCATTCCCAAATTTTCTCTGGAGAAGAGAACAAGGCTTTCTGGCCTTCTCCCATTCCCAGTTTTCCTTGGGAAGGGGAGCAAGTCTTCCTTGCCCCTTACCCTTGGGAATGGGAACAGCATTCCTGGCCTTTTACCATTCCCAAAATTCTTCTTGGAGAGGAGAAGAAAGTTTCATGTTCTTCTACCATTCCCAGCTTTCCTTGGGGAGGGGAACAAGGCTTCTTGGCCTTTTACCATTCCCATCTTTCCTCAGGAAGGGCCCAGCCCTGCTGCTCCTCCTTTGTTCCCATTCCCCCTCTCCCCCAGGCCCCCATCCCTCCCAATCCCATCTCTGATCCCAACTCCTGGTGTTTTTTCCCGGCAGGAATTTGGTTGTTGCCCTCCTGCCACGGTGGGGAGGAGGCCGAGCTCCTGCTGCTGCTGCTCCTGCTCTTTTCCTGGAGGAGAGGGCCCAGCATTCCCGGGAAGCCAGCAGAGCAGGATCTGGAGCCCCGGCTCGTGGGAAAAGGAATCCTGGGGGAACCCAGCCCGGCCCCGCGGATCCCCGCGGAACAAAGAATGTCATGGCACTATTCCCGAGTTTTCCTGGAAGATTTCAGTTCGGATGTCTCTGGAGTTTTAATTTTTTTTTTTTTTTTTTTTGGATCATCGGCATGAGGAAAAACTGGATTTTCTGATCCCGCTGGATTTTCAGATCCCACCTTGGGAATTTCCAGGTGGGCGAGAGGGAGGAGAAAAGGGGGAATTCTCTGGGAAGATACATCCATCTGCTCCCAGGCGTCGTGGCAAGGCTTTGATCCTCTCTGGAGAGCTGCAAACGGAGCCAGGGGCTGGAAGAACCCCTGGGAATAAACAAAGTGTGGAGTTCTGAGCAGCTCCACAGCTCCCCCGCTCCCCAGGATTTGGGATAAGAGATCCAAACCCTCCAGGAGAGGCAGGAGCATCCTGGGAGAAGCTTGGAGCCGTGGAAGATGGAAGGAAGGGAGGAAGGAGGAGCGTGGGATGTGGTGGATCCAGAGGGAACGCTGCTGGAAGGTTCCCTGGAGCCCTGGGAAGGTGGAAGAGCTGCTGCTGGAATTGCTGGAGCTGCCCAGGAATCCCAGACCTGGGATGGGCTCTCCCAGCCTGTCCATGGTGGGTTCCAGAGGCTGGGAATGGAGTGAATCCTCCTGGAGCAGCTCTCCCCTCTCCCTGGGACATCAGGAACAAAATCCAGGAGAGTTTTGGCTCTTTCCCTGATTTTGGGCCCAAATTCCCTCCCTCACCCCTTGGGATCCCGGGCTTCTCCATCCCCTGAGCAGGAATTCCATGGGGGAACTTCCAGCTGGGAATTCTGGAGAATTCTCCCCTGCCGTGTGTCAAGGAGCAGCATTCCAGTGCTCTGGATCCAAGGAATTGCCCCATCCTGCTGGATCTGAGGATTCCCTGGAGCCCTGGGACAATCCCAGTCCTGGAATTCCTGTGGATTTCAATGGAAAAAATTCCAAGCTGCTTTGCCACAAAAGGTGCTACAAATCCTGCCCTGCCTGCCTCCTCCAGCTGGGATTTGGAGGGGGGGAAAAAAACCCACAATCCTTAAAAAAATTCCAGGTTTCTGGGTGAAACTGAGCCTGAAAATCCATGGAAATACCTCATGGCACTGTGTGAGGGAAAACCTTCCCAAGAACCAGGCCTGCTCCAGCTTTTCTTCCCCCCAAAAAAATCCTGGAAAAAAAAAAAAAAAGGAAAAGTGGATCAGGGATGGATAGTGGGATGCAGGGAATTGGGAAGGTGTGAGTCAATCCAGGACAAATCCAGGGAAAATTCTGTTCCCTCCATGGGGTGGTGGTGACAGCATTTCCACTCTTCTTTGGAATGGGAGAGGTTTGGGAAGGGGAGCAGCAGATCAGGGAAAAGCAGAGCTGGGGTTTTTGGGGGTCTTTTTGCCATCCTGGGGCGCTCCCAATCCCCCAAAATCCACCTGGGGAGCTCCCAGTCCTTAAAATCCAGCCTGGGGTGCTCCCAGTGCTCCCAATCCAGGGCTTCACCCCAAATCCCAGGAATTTCACGGGATCCAGCCTCACCTTTGGAGGAGGAATGAGCAGATTCCAGCAGCTCCCAGGGCAAGAGATTCCCAGGATTTTGGGAATCACCCTTTGGAACTAAAAAAAAAAAAAAAATAATGCAGCTTTTGCTTAATTTTATTTTTTTTTTATCCCCCCTTTTTTTAATTTTTAATTTTAATCTTAATTTTTTTTTGGCGTGTGCTTAATTTATTCAAATAGTGGCTGTATAATTTATTTTCATAAATATATGAGAAAAGTTACTAAATTGTTAAAAAAAAATAATAAAAAAACCAAACGGACTTTGCAGGCCAATCTTTCAGATTTAATGAAAAAATTAATTAATAATAATAATATTAATAATTATGGGTTTTGATATGAACCACAAATGCACTTTTGGGTGTGTTTGGTTATTTTTTGGGGTGGGGAGCTGTGGGGTTTGTGTGTAAATATTGTATTTATAGGCATGTTTGGCCTCTTGTGGGGGATTTTAGGAACTGCTGGTGTGGAATTCCTGGATTTTGGGGCTTTTGGGGTTTTTTTGGGGGTATTTTTTTTCCTACAGGGTCAGCCAGGAAGAGCTGACTTGGTGTTTGTAAAACTCATTTTTAGCGTCGATTTTGGGGTTTTTTTGGGTTGTTTGGGATTTTATTTTTTTTGCTGTGGGAGGGGTGGGAAGGGAAAAGAGAAAGGGTTTGAAATAAAAACCTTGGAAATTGTTGGATGTTTTTTGTGGTGAATTCTGAGTCTTTGACCCCTCCAGGTTCCTTTTTTGGGGCATCCTGTGACCCCAAAATCCATCGGGGATCTCGGGGTCCCCCCCTGGCTGCTCCCAATACCCAAAAATAAATTTGGGGGATTTCTGGGTGCTCCCAGTACCCCAAAACCCATCGGGGAGCTCTGGGTTCTTCTGGCACCCCAAAACCCATTCGGGGGGACCTCTGGTGCCCCCAGCACCCCCCGGATATCGGGGTGCCGCTGGTGCTCCCAGTTCCCAAATCCCTGTGGGGTGGGCTGAGATCCCGAGGGCTGGAGAAGCCCAAACCCCCCTCCTGACCCCCAAAATCCCCCTCCTGACCCCCAAAGTCCCCTTCCCCATTTCCCTCCTCCCAAATCTCCCTCAGGCCACGCAGATCAAAGGTGGAATTGGGGCTGGGGGGGTTTGGGGGGGCTCCGAGCCCCAGGGAGCTTCATCCCCTTCATCTCCCCCCCATCCTCCTCCTCCTCCTGCACCCCAAACCCGGGGCTCCCTTTTAGGGTTTTTATTTCTTGGTTTTTGGGTCCCTTTGGCTGCTGGAACGCCCCAGAGCCCCTGGGGCAGATTTGGGGTCCCTGGAAGGGGGTGGGTTTGGGGTCCCCGGGATGGAGAATGGGGCAGATTTGGGGTCACCGAGATGGCGAATGGGACAGTTTTGGGGTCCCTGGGGTGGGGATCAGGGCAGATTTGGGGTCTCAAGGGTGAGGAGGGAAGCAGACTTGGGGTCACCAGAATGGGGCAGATTTGGAGTGCCTGGGATGGGGAATGGGGCAAATTTGGGGTCTCAGGGATGGGGGGCGAGGCTGATTTGGGATCCCCAGGATTGGGAATGAGACGGATTTGGGGTCCCCGGGATTGGGAATGAGGCAGATTCGGGGTCCCAGGATTGGGAATGAGGCAGATTCGGGATCCCCGGGATTGGGAATGGGGCGGATTTGGGAACCCCGGGATTGGGAATGGGGCGGATTTGGGATTCCCAGAATGGGAAAGGAGGCGGATTTGGGGTCCCCGGGATTGGGAATGAGGCAGATTCGGGGTCCCAGGACTGGGAATGGGGCTGATTTGGGGTCCCCGCAGCCCCAGGAAGCTTTGGGGCGCTGCATTCCCGGGAATGCTCCGGGCATTCGGGGCCCCAGGATGCGCCCACGGCCCGGAGGAGCCCGTGCGGACCCGCGCACCCCCTCGCTGCCCCCGGGCCCCCCAAAAAAGCCGCTTTTGTGCGGCCGCCCCCGAGCGGGGCTGGAGAGCGCCCAGCCGGGCCGGGGTTTTATTTTTACCTCTCATTAGCATCAGAAAGCGGCGCGGCCCCCGCGGGCGGCGCGGCCCCGGACAAAGGGCGCTTTCTTCCCGCTCCGCCCGCCCCGAGCCCAGCCCGATCCCGCAGGCGCTGCTCCCCCCGGGACCCCCGAGAGCAGCCCCGGCGCCCGCGGGGTCAGCGAGAGGGGGGCGGCTGCTTGTGGTGCCCACCCTGGGGAAAAAATTGGAAAAAATCCCGTGGGGTGGTGGGGTGTTGCTCCCCGTCCTTAAATCCCGTCCCTAAATCCCATCCCAAAATCCCATCCTAAATCCCATCCCCAAATCCCACCCTTGACCGGCTCTGCCCCAGCCGCGGGGGTGGGTTTGGGGGGTCCGAAGCCCCAGTTTGGGGCTGGGTCCCGTGGGGGGTGTGGAGTGGGGGCGCTGCCCCTCCTCGGCCAATGTGCTGAGGGGAGTGTGGGAACGAGGGAAACTGAGGCACGGCGTGCGATCAGTCTAAGGGAAACTGAGGCACGGGGTGGGGAGGGAAGGAGAGAAACTGAGGCGCGGCACAAGACCACTCCAGGGGACACTGAGGCATGGCCTGGAGCCATCCAAGAGAAACTGAGGCATGGCATGGGACCAGTCCAGGGGAAATTGAGGCACAGCATGGGATCAATCCAAGGGAAACTGAGGCACGGCCCAGGCCTGGGCCAATGCAGCCAGGGCCGTGCCCGGGGATGGGAGGGCGTGGTGCCCGCTGTGCCCGCTGTGCCCGCTGTCCCCGGCCGGGCGCTGGCAGTGCCCCAGGGTCAGCGCTGGGCTGGCACCAGCTCCGAACTAACATTTACCGAGCCCCGAGGGCTTGGCTGCCACCCCAGGAAAGGACAGGCCAGGGGCCACCAACCCAGCCCGGGGGGACAGACAGTGACAGTGCCACTGCCACCGCGCCAGCCCTGCACTGGGCACTGCCAGGGAGAGCCAGGGTCCCTGGGAAATGGGGAGAGGGAGAGAGGGATGGATTGGGGATGGATGGATGGATGGATGGATGGATAGATGGATGATGGATGGGTGGAGGGATGGATGGATGATGGATGGATGGATGATGGATGGATGGATGGATGGATGGATGGATGGATGGATGGATGGATGGATGGATGGATGGATGGATGATGGATGGGTGGAGGGATGGATCCATGGATGGATGGATGGATCCATGGATGGAGGAGGAGGGAAGCAGCTGGGCTGGGGCTGGCGGGTCCCGGGAGGGCCGGGCGGAGGGGCGGGAGGGGAGGGCGGCGGCGGGGTCCGGGTGGGGCCGGGGCCCCCTCCCGTCGCCGCTCACATGACGCCGCTCCCGGGATGCGCCGGGCGGCGCCGGGCGTGGGCGGCGGCGGCGAGAGGCGGCGGCAGCGGGACCGCACCGGGGCGCGCCGGCTCCGCCGCCGGCACCGCCACCGGCACCGCCAGCAGCACCGGCAGCGGGAGCGGCCCATGGCCCGCGGCCGCACCGCCGCGCCCGCCCCCTGAGCGGCCCCATGGAGCAGGTAGGACCGGGACCGGTATAAGGAGCGGGACCGGGAGCGGGAGCGGGGCCGGAGCTGCCGCGGCGGGGACCGGGCGGGTCCAGCACCCACGGGCGCGGCGCCGTTCCGGGGGTCCGGCACCCCCGGGAACCGCACCTGCCATCGCTGTGCTCCCCACCTGCGGCCGCTGTGCTCCCCACCTGCTGCTCTCTGCCCCACCCACCCTCCCCCGGCAGCACCTGAGCCCCGCGGCAGCATCGCCCACCCGGGATCCCCGGTACCACCGCCCTGAGACCCCCCCGTGCGCCTGCCCCAGCCCAGGTGTGCGGCGGGACCCCGTCCCCGTCCCTGTCCCTGCTCTGCCACCGCCTCCCGCCACAGCCCGGGCGGGTCCCGCCCGCGGTTTGGGGAAGGGGTTTCTGCTCGGGGAACGGGCTGGAGCCGCCGTGGGGTGTGGAAAACCCCCGGGGGGGTCCTTTGCTCCGTCTCCCCATCCCGTTATTCACCGGCCGACGCCTCCAGCCCCGTCCCGCTCCGGCCGGGCTGTGGCCCCCCTCCTCGCCGTCCACCCGGGGCCGGGGGTCTCTCGGACCTCCCGTGCCGTGGCTCTGCGTGGACAGGAGGCTCTCTGGGGTGGGGGTCACCCCCTCCTGACCATCCCCCCCCAATTTTGGGGTCCAGCTCCCTCCCCGCAGCCCCCGGGGCTCTGCCTCGTGTTCCCCCCGCCGCCCCCACGGCTCCGGCTCAGCGCAGATCCCAGCGCAGGGTTTGATGCCTCGCGGGTGCCCCGCACCCCTGGACCCTCGGAGGGGCTGTGGCAGCGCTGGGGACCCGGCGGAGCCGCCGCTGCGGGCACGGCACGTCCCCAACAGGCAGCGAGCTCTGCCCGCACGTTGGGGGCCGCGTGCTGCAAAATCCGCCCCCCCTACCCGAGCCGCGGCGGGGGGGCAGCACCGGGGGTGCCACAGTATGGCCGTGTCACCCACCCGCCATCAGCGCCCCCACCCCACAGCCCGGACCCCCGGGATGGCCCCGCACCCCCGGCAAAGCCACCGCGGGGACATGGCGGGGTGCAGCATCCCCCGGGGGCTGCCATCGCCCGGGCCCTCGCTGCCGGCTGCGCTCTCCCCGCTGGTAAAATCCCCTCTTCCCACATCCAGCTGCAATGCAGAGGAGCTCCCGAGCCGCCCGCACGCCTTCCCCGCCGCCCTGATTGGCGGCGCCGCCTCTGGAAGGGGCCGTGGTAATTTTAGGCCGTGAGCGGCAGCAGGTTGGCATGTGCCCGCCGCCCCGGGCACGGCCGGGAGGCTCCGGCAGCGCTGCCCGGCCGCGCTCCGCGCTCACGGCGCCCCACGGCAGCCGGGGATGCTGCGCAGCGCCCGGGGCTCCCCGAACCCCGCCGGGATCGCGGCCCCTCCCTGATGTGCGATGAGCGCGTAAGTCCTCGGCGCCCCCCCGGCCGGGCGCTGCCCCCCCGGCCCCGCTGTTGTTTATCCCGACGGCCCCGCCGGCGGGCAGGGAAGGAGGGGCTGCGGCCGTAACCCTTTCGTCTGGCCGCCCGCTCAAAATGGCTTCGTGCTGCTGCCGCCGCCGGGGATCGGGAGCTGCGGGCCGGGAGCGCCTGCCTGGAGCCGGGGGGCCGCTGGGCGGGGGGCACCCGGCGAGACCCCACCCCAGAGGGGCACCCCCGGCACCCCCGTGGGCAGCGCGGGTCACCCTGCGCGCCCCGCCCGATCCGCGGCCCCCCCCAGCTCCTCCCCGCGCCCCGCTTTTGCTTTTCTTCATTTTAATTCCCGGGATTAGGTTAAAACCCATCTTCTACCCAGGCTGGATTCCCCTCTCGCTGCCTTTGTCTGCGGCGCGGAAGCGGCTCCGCAGGGAGCGGCGGGCGGGGGGCTGCTGCTCCACCCCTGCTCCCCCAGATCCCCTCCTGCTCCCCCAAATCCCTTCCTGCTCCCTCGGATCCACCCCTGCTCCCCCAGATCCGCTCCTGCTCCCCCAGACCCGCTCCTGCTCCCCCCGATCCCCTCCTGCTCCCCTGGATCCGCTCCTGCTCCCCAGACCCCCTCCTGCTCCCCCAAATCCCTTCCTGCTCCCTCGGATCCGCTCCTGCTCCCCCAGACCCGCTCCTGCTCCCCCCGATCCATTCCTGCTCCCCTGGATCCGCTCCTGCTCCCCCAAATCCCCTCCTGCTCCCCCAGACCTGCTCCTGCTCCCCTGGATCCGCTCCTGCTCCCCCCGATCCATTCCTGCCCCCCCCAAAACCCTCCTGCCCCCTCAAAAACGCTCCTGCTCCCCCAAATCCCCTCCTGCTCCCCCAGACCCGCTCCTGCGGCCGGGATTTGGGGTGGGGGTCGGGCAGCGATGGCTCTGCCCCCCAATGGGGTGGGCAGGGATCGGGGGCGCTGCCCGGCCGCGGGAGGGAGGCAGGGCGGCGATGTTCGGCTGGATGGGCACGGAATGGGGCGCGGGGAGCCCTGGCGGGTGTGAGCCCTGTCCCACCCCGCCCGTGGGGACACAGGGGCGCGGTGGCCCGGGGGGCTGCGGGTGCGGCTCCCAGACAAAGAATGGGAATTCCTGGAGCGGGGAGGGAGCACCTGGGGCATGGTGGCACCCGAGCCTCGGGGACACCTGTGGGGAACGTGCCCAGGGGCGGGGATGGGCCTGGGGGCTCTTCTGGAGCCCCCCGGGCTGTGCACCCCAGGATGGGGCTGGGGTCTCTCCTGGAGCCCCCCCGGCGGGTGGGGATGGGGCTGGGGTCTCTTCTGGAGCCCCCCGGGCTGTGCACCCCAGGATGGGGCTCAGCCCTCGCCGTGTCCTTGTCCCTGACCCCGTGTCAGGGTCAGTCCCTGTCCCTGCAGGGTCGCGGGGCCAGCTCAGGTTGTGTCACCTCCCTGGTGGCACTGGGGACACCAAGAGGGGACTCGGAGTGTCGGGATCCTGCCTGGGGGTGTCACAGGCCGGACATGGCCGTGTGTCCCCTCGTGGGGGACACAGCCGGAGGGGCCCCAGGAGTGGCAGTGCCACAGGGGACAGGGCGGGTGGCGCAGCTGGAGGAGCTCTCTGCTCTTCCCACGGCCTGTCCTGTGCGCAGGGACAGACGGACGGACGTTGGTCAGGCTGACCCGCGGTGCCAAAGGCAGCCCGAGGAGACATTTCCTGGAAAGTCCCTCTGGAGAGCGGCCAGTGGGATGGAGCCGGGCGGGACGGGCAGTGCTGCGAGGCCGGGCAGGCAGAGGGCAGCCCTGGCACAGCCCAGCGAGGGGACAGCGGGCAGGGAGGTGTCCCATGTGGGTCTGGTGACATTGGGACCCCCTGTGGGTGCCACAGTTGGGGTCTGGGGGTGCCTGGCTGTGCCCTGTGGGGAGAAAATTCCCGTCACTCCCATCCTGCTGTTTGTCCCCTCCTGGCTCCCAAGGCCAGGCAAAGGACAGCAGTGATGGCAGTGACCCCGTGGGTCCCCTCAGTGCTGGCACCCCCATTTCCAGAGGGAGAAACCCCTCCATCCCACCCCTGGGTGCTGTGGGTGGCACCAGGGTGCCACCATCCCTGGGTGACCCCCGTCCCTCCCGTTTCCTGGATGTCCTTGGTGGCCCCACGCCCGTGTTTCCCTGGGTGTCCCTTGCCTGCTCCTGTCCCTGGTGTCCCCTGCCCAGAGGTGGGAGCTGCCCCCCGTGAGCGCCTCCGGCCCCGTGGCCCCGCTCCAGCCCCGGGTTCCGGTGGCTCGGGCGTTTGTTTGTTCTGGGGGCGCCGCGCCCGCCCCGGAGCCCGCAGGAAGTTGTTGTTGACACAGGAGTTTCTTAATGGTGTCACGGAAAACTCGCGCTTGGCAGCCGCGGTGTCGCGGGCTGGCATTCCCGGGATCGTGGTGTGGTATGGGCTGGCATTCCCAGGAATGCTGCGTGGCACGGGCTGGCATTCCTGGCATCACGGCGGGACACAGGCTGGCGTTCCCAGGAGTGCTGCTTGGCACCGGCTGGCATTGTCGGGATTGTCAGGTGGCATGGGCCAGCATTCCCAGGAGTGCTGCTTGGTACGGGCTGGCATTCCTGGGATCACGGAGTGGCAAGGGCTGGCATTCCCAGGAATGCTGCGTGGCACAGGCTGGCATTCCCAGGATCACAGGGTGGCACGGGCTGGCATTCCCAGGAATGCTGTGTGGCAGGGGCTGGCATCCCTGAGGGCAGACCTGGGATGCAGGCAGGGAAACGCCCGATGATCGCTCGGGACTCGGGGAGTGGCTGGGGCTGGCAGTGACACGGGGACATCGCGGGGACATCGCGTGGAGGTGCCGGGGCCCTTGGCACCGTGCCAGCTGCAGGATTTGGGATGCTGCCTCCCCCTGGAATTCTGGGGTGCTGTGGGGGTCTGTTCCAGCCCCCACCTCTGTCCCACACATGGAGCTGTGTCCCGTTTGGGGACAGAGAGGGGACAATGACACCTGCCAGCAGCAGAGGAGCCATCTCGGAGTGCTGTGAGGGGATAATGGGAGATGATCCTGCTGTGCCCTGCCCTGAGCCCCTCCCTGGGCTCCTCTGCGCCTGGCTGGCCCTGCTGGCTCCAGCCCTGTCCCTGAGGTGGCTCTGTCCCCTCCGGCCCTGTCCCTGTGCTGGCCCTGTCCCCTCCTGCCGTGTCTCTGTGTCCCCAGGGGTTGTGCCCACCATTCCTCCCAGTTTTCTTCACCTCCTCCCACTTTCCTGTCACACGTGGCTCCATTTCCCTCCCAAAATTGCCCCTCATGCACCCCAGGGCTGGTGGTGGGTCCTGGCTGTGCTGGTGCCACAGGTGACTCAGGGCTCGTGTCACGGCATTGATGTCACCTCCTGCCACCGTGGAGCCTTTCAGGTGCCATTTGCACCCTGAAATTCAGCTGTGGGATTTGTTTCCTCAGCAGCTTCTCTTGGGATGCTCTGCTGTGTCCAGGCAGCCTGAGCCAGGCCAGGCCCTGCTGGCTGTCCCCATGCTGGCTGTCCCCATCCCTCACTCTCCCAGGCCAGGCTCTGTCCGTCCGTCTGTCCAGCTGTTTCCCGCCCTCGCTGTTTCCTTTCCCCGCAGCTCTGTGTCAGCCTTTGTCCGTCTGTCAGCTCTGACCCGGCTGTTTCCGTCCCCCTGTGTGCCTGTGCCAGTCCCCGTCACTCCTGTCCCTCTGTCCTGGCGTTTCCTGTCCGTGTGTCCGGCAGTGCCCGGCCTTGGCCTCGCCCTGCTGCTGCTTGTCCAGCTCTCCCTGTCCTGCCTCTCCTGGTGCCCTGTGCCAGCTGCCCTGTGCCAGCTGCCCTGTGCCAGCTGCCCTGTGCCCGTCCTGCTCAGCTCACGGTCCCTGTCCCTCTGTCCTGGCTGCTCCTGGCCTGGGTGTCCCCTGCCCATTGCTGGGTGATACAGCCCTGTCCCTGGGTGTCCCCTGCCCATCCCCGGGTGTCCCACTCCTGTCCCTGTCCCAGTCCCTGGGTGTCCCTTTCCTGATCCTGTTCCTGGGTGTCCCCTGTCCACCCTGGGTGTCCCACTCTTGTCCCCGTGTGCCCTGTCCTGGTCCCTGGATGTCCCTCCCTGTTTCTGGGGGTCTCTTGCCCATCCCGCTCCCATCCCAGTGCCAGTGCTGGTTCTGCTGTCCCGGTGCCGGTTCCCATTCCCACCCCGCCATCCCGGTGCCGGTTCCAGCTGTCCCGGTTCCCGTTCCCGTTCCCAACCCGCCATCCCGGTGCCGGTTCCAGCTGTCCCGGTGCCGGTTCCGCTGTCCCGGTTCCCGTTCCCACCCCGCCATCCCGGTGCCGGTTCCAGCTGTCCCGGTGCCGGTTCCGCTGTCCCGGTTCCCGTTCCCGTTCCCACCCCGCCATCCCGGTGCCGGTTCCAGCTGTCCCGGTGCCGGTTCCGCTGTCCCGGTTCCCGTTCCCGTTCCCACCCCGCCATCCCGGTGCCGTGCCGGTCCCTCCCGCCGGGCGGGCCGTACCGAGCCGAGCCGCCCCGCGCCCCGCCCGCCGCCGCGGGCGCCCGGAGGAGGCGGAGCCGCGACCGGGGCCGGGGCCGCCGCCGGCCCAGCCCGAGCCGAGCCGAGCCGGACCGCGCCGTGCGGGGCCGCGCCGGGCCGAACGCAGCGGGAGCGCGCCGCGCGGGGCCGCAGCGGGCAGCGCCGTGCGGGGCCGTGCCGAGCCGAGCCGAGCCGTGCGGAGCCGGGCCGGGCCGAGCCGAGCCCGCCCGCCGCGCCCCGATGAATGGGATCGCCTTCTGCCTGGTCGGGATCCCGCCGTCCGCCCCCGCGGTGAGCGACACCGGCGGCACCGGGGACACCGGGGACGCGGCAGCGGGGACTGGGAGCGGCGCTGGGGGCACTGGGCGGGCTGGGAGGGTGTGGGCTCGGCGGAGCGGGGTCTGGGAGGAACTGGGGGGCACTGGGCGGGCTGGGGAGGGAGCAGGCTCGGGGAAATGGGGTCTGGGAGGAAATGGAGGTAGCGGCCGAGTGTAGGTCTGGGGGAATAGGGACTGAGGGAACTGGGAGGGACGGGGAGAGTATGGGATGGCGCCGAGGTCTGGCAGCGCGGCCGGGTGTTGGGTGATGCCCTCGGGGACCGGACCGGGACCGAGCCTGTTCTCCGGGGCCGGGCTGTGGGTCAGGGCCAGCGGGTCCGGGGGTGTCCGGCCACCCACGCCACGCCACGCCACGGGCGCTGGTGGCCGCGGTGGCCTGTCCCCAGCCACAGCGGCGTCGTGGCAGGGCGGAGGGGCTGCGGCGCCCGGATCCGGCCCGGAGACCCCGGGAAGGCGCTGCCCCTTCCCGGGACGGACCCACGGACACCCACGCACTTCCTCCGAAACTCCCGGCCGGGCTGGCTGCGTGCGGCTCCGGCCGATCCATCCCCGCCAGCGCTCGCCTCCGGGCAGGCAGCAACCCCCGGCGTGCCAGGAGCTCCTGGAAGCCAAATCCATCCCCCCCAGCCCCGAGCAGCCCCCCAGGATCTGCTGATGCTCGGGCGGGCATCGGCATCGCCCGGCGCCGCTGCCCCGGAGGGCGATTCCCGTCTCTCGTCCGTGGTGCCAAGGAAGGCCAGCCCAGCCCTGGCTACGTCCCCATTTCCTGCCCGCTTTATGCCAGATCCCGGCGAAACCTTGGCGTGGGGATGAGGACAGCGCTGGGGGACGTGGGGCGGGGGTCTGGCTGCCGTGGGGACCCCTCGCTGTGGGACTGGCACATCCTGGCCCCAGAGCTGGATTGGTCCCTCCGTTCCTGGTTTTTTGAACTCGGCTTCCTCGGCCCCGGCCACGGGGGAATTAACCGGGCTGAAAGGGTTAATTGGGGTGTGCGGAGTGGCCCGGGGATGAGGAGCATTAATCATGGTTCCTCCTGGACCCGTCCCTGCTTACCCCGTACCGCTGGGCGCCGGCGCTCGGAATTTTGGGACGGGGATGGGTGTGTGTCTCTGAATCTTGGAATCAGCTTTTCTGCTCTGTTTTGGGGTGAAATGTGCCCTCCTGGGGGGCGGCACCTGGGGCAGGGCTCGAGTCGCTGATTTGGGGGGATTTGGGGTGCTGAGGGATTTGGGGTGACTTTGGAGGGGTTCATTACCCACCACGTGTGGGGATGAAGGCTCTTTGCCATCCTCCCGTGAGGTGAGGATTTAGTGCTGCGCCAGCAGAAATCCCTCCCGGCAGCCGCCCCCAGGGCTGCGTGGCAGGGACGGTGTCCCACTGTCCCCAAAGCCCTCACCCCTTCACGGCTTCTGCCCCGAACCCTTTTTGCTGTCTCTGCTTTACAAATTGAATTTCTTCACGCCTTTTTTTTTCTTTCCCCCCCTCCTTTCTCTCTGAACCCTGAACTTGAAAGACAGGAAAAGCCTGTGCTCGGGGCTGCTGCCGCAATCCCGCCTCGCCAGCGCGAAACCTGGCACGGGCACCGGGCTGGGCCACGCGGTGCCACCCGGGGCCCCGCCGGTCACCCCGGGGTCCTGCCGGTCACCCTGGGCTGGTGGCAGCCCTGGCTGCCAGGGCTCTGACCTCTGTGGTTTGACCTTGGTGTGTCACCGCTGGCACCGGGCCCTGCGCGGGGACAGGGGGGTGATGGTGATCCCAAATGTGACCCGGGGCTGGCAGCGCTGCCCGGTGCCATCATCCAGGGTCAGCTGCCAGGCTGGGGGCTATTTGGGGCTTGGGGACTTTGGGTCTGGGGGCTTTGGGTTTGGAGAGTTTGGGGGCTGTGGGTTTGGGGATTTTGGGGTTGGGGAGTTTGGGTTTGGGGCCTGTGGGTTTGGGGGCTTCGGCATGGGGAGACAGCTCGTGGGGGATGCTGAGTGTGGCACCAGCTCCAAACTGGAGTTTGGAGCCTCTCCCCAGTTCACGTGGAGCCACTCACTGGGAGAAAGCACACGGGGATGAGGGGGGGCTGTCCTGGGAAGCTGCCGAGCCCCGGGATGGCCTTTTATTCTCATTAAAAGGGAAAAAAACAGGATTAGGTTTCAAGTCGGTGCTGTCCCATTAATAAACCAAGTTTGTCTTCGGCAAGGCAGCAAGACCTGATTTAAAAAGGAATGGAGATAGATGACCTATTTTAAGCTCTCAAGTTGGAAAATATCGACCTGGCTGCCTCCAGCCCGCCAGCGGCAGGGCCGGCTGTGCCAGCTGGGCCACAATGCGCTCCCAAAACCCTCCTGGATATCCCTAAACCTGCCTGGTTCTCCTAAAACCCCTCCTGGATATCCCTAAACCTGCCTGGTTCTCCTAAAACCCTCCTGGATATCCCAAAACCCTCCCAGATATCCCAAAACACACCTGGCTCTCCCCAAACCCACCTGGCTATCCCAAAACCTGCCTGGTTATCCCAGAACACTCCCAGTTCTCCCAAACCCCACCTGGCTCTCCCAAAACCCTCTTGGATCTCCCAAAACCTGCCTGGCTCTCCCAAAACCCTCCTGGCTATCCCCAAACCCGCCCAGCTCTCCCAAAACCTGCCCAGCTCAGGATGCCCCAGG
The DNA here is from genome assembly GCF_027579445.1 of Ammospiza nelsoni. Classification (NCBI taxonomy): domain Eukaryota; kingdom Metazoa; phylum Chordata; class Aves; order Passeriformes; family Passerellidae; genus Ammospiza; species Ammospiza nelsoni. Next base: position 374,294 of record NC_080658.1, on the reverse strand, counting down.
TGGCTCCTTCAAAGGCACCGCCGACCTCCTGCCTGGAGCTCCTGGAGCGGTCGCCTCCTTTCTCCCCAGGAGTTCATTAAGGCCTCGCTAATTGCCAGCCCGGCACACCTTGGCGTGGCGCAAGAGCCGCGGCGGCGCGGTCCAGCAGCTCGGTGCCACCGCGGCCGCGCCGGGACCGGCCGCATTCCCCGTGGGTTCGGTGTCACCAGGGTTTGGGAGAGGTTTTAGGGGTGGTTTTAGGGGTGGGAGGTGTTGGGGTGTGGGGTTGGGCCCGATCCTTGGGGGGTGAAGCTGGAGCTGGGCTGGCCTTGGGGAAAACGGGGTGAGTTGTCCCAAAGTGACCAAAATGAGGCAGTGGTGACCAGGGGGATGGCCCTGGTGACAACAGAGATGGCCCTGGTGGCTGTGGGGTGGTTCTAGTGACCATGGGGATGGAGCCTGGTGGCCATGAGGATGGGACCTGGTGGCCTTGGGGATGGGATCTGGTGACTGTGGGGATGGCCCTGGTGACCACAGGGATGGCCCTGGTGACCATAGGGACAGCCCTAGTGACAATGGGGACAGACCCTGCTCTTGCCCAGTAGAATCCCTTTTCCAAACGCAGCAGGAAGGATTTGGGGTTCCAGGAGCCATCCCAGGCTGGGGAACAGTTCCTGACACAGCCCTGAGCCCCAGGCTCGTGTCCCCTTCAGTGGCCAGCCAGGTCCCCATCGCCCCTCTGGTCACCCACCACTGGTGGCACTCCCCGACCTGTCCCCGCACACCCCGGGGTGCCCACGGTGACCGTGCCCCCCCCGCCATCCCCCGAGGGCAACAGAGGGTCCCTTGATGGGGCCGAGCGCGTGGGGCAGCCCCGGGGCGGGTGGGACGGAGCGCGGTGGCTCCGGGGGACAATCGGGCCATTGTCGCACATCCTTGTGGCACATAGTGGCTCTTTCTGTGCGCGCCGGGCGGGGGCCGGGCTGCGGTGCCAGCGCTTTCGGGGCCAAGCGTGGTCCCCAGCGGGGCTGGCGGTGACTGGTGTGGCAGCAGGGGCAGGACATCGATGTCCCCGGCCGGGGAGGGGACACGGACTGGACGTTCGGCCACGGACGCGTGTGGGATGAGGAAAAATGCTGGGCTGCTCCTAATTGCAGGAAAACACTGCTGGATGCTGCTGGAGCTCGGTGTCCCCAAAGCCGTGTCCCCAAAGCCACCTCCTGTCCTTGCTGTGGCCAGGGGGAAACCCAGGACCTCTTTTGGCTCCTTATTTCCACCGTCCAGCGAGGGCTGTGGGGTTTGTGCTCCCTCCCAAACCCTCAGGCCTCACCCCAAGGGTGTCCCTCACATCTCTGGGGGGCTCATGGGGGCTTCCCCACCCCAGGCCCCCCATCCTTGGAGGGAGCAGGGGCTGGAAGGAGCTGCAGCCTCCCCCTGAGCCCCGTGGGTCGCGTTTTCCACGCAAGGTGCCTCTGGAGCCGCCGGAGGAAATGGCTCATTGTTAGCCCGGCTGAAAAAAACAGAGACCCAAAAACCGGCCCTAATGAGGCCAGCTTCTATTTGAGGGTTTGCACGGGAAAAACAGGAAACGGAATCCTGTTACTTTTCTAGGGCCCGCTGCCGATAACGCCGATTGTAGGATGGGGCACAGGAGGAGGAGGAGCTGGTGATGAAGGCAGCCCCAGCGTGGCCTTGGTGGTCCCGCTTCCTCCTGGGCTGGGGGATGAAAACTCCTCCTTGGTGGCTCCGTTGTTCCCGTCTTTGTGCGGGCTCTGGTGTGTCCCCAGCCTTGTCCCTGCCTCGGGGCTGCTGGCACTGGGTGTGGGCACAATCCGGGAGGGATGAGGGGCTGGGAGGGCTGGGATGTGGGGATGGACAGAGCATGGTGCTGTGGAGAGGGGTTTGCTGCCTAAAGTGTCCCCAAAACTGGCCCTGGCTGTCCTGGATGTGTCCTGTGGATGTCCCACAGCCCTGTGGGTCTGTCCCTTGTCCCCATCACCCGTGGCATTCGGGAGGGTTGGGATGGAGCCGTGTCCTGCCCTGGAGATGTGACGGGGAGGGTCCGCGTGGATGCTGTCACTTCAACATGGTGACATCGGCTGGTGACACCTGCAGTGACATCGGCTGGTGACACCTGCAGGGCTGCTCACAGGGACAATCCAACAATTGCAGCCCAGGGATGCCACCAGGGATGCCAGCAGCCATGGGGACCAGCAGGGACAGTGCTGGTCCAGAGAGCCACAGTGGGCACCAGGAGAGGCCGGGAAAGGGGATGAGGCTCTGGGGTCCCCAGATTCCTCTGGATGTGGCTGCAGGGACCCCCTGACCGGGCGAGCTGGAGCTGCTGCTTCCAGATGTGTCAGGAATGGGATCCCTGCGGGTCCAGGGATGGCATCTCGGGGTGACAGTGCCAGTGCGGGGTTTGGTGACAGGACAGAGCCACCTGGGGTGGGCCGGGGAGGGGACACTGTCTAGAGACAAATGGAAGGAAGGAAGGGAGGGAAGGAAGGAAGGATGGATGGATGGATGGATGGATGGATGGATGGATGGATGGATGGATGGATGGATGGATTTCCTTCCCCACGTTAACACCCAGGAATGTCACAGGGATGGTTGGTGGATGCAGCAAACCCTTCTGGCATCAGCTTAGAGTCACCCCAGCACTCCCACCCTCCCAGGGCTGGTGCATCCGTCCTGAGGGATCCTGCCCAGGCTGGGACCTGACACCTGGGGCGTTTCTCTCCATCACCAAGGTGGTTTTCCCTCCTTTTCCCTCCTTTTCCCTCCTTTTCCCAGCGCTGCTGCTCCCGCCTGGGCTGTGCCTGCACTCCCGGGGCTCCCGCCCTGCTTTCCCCCATTCCCAGTGGGATCCAGCTGTGTGGGATTGGGGTGGGGCCGTTCCCGGGGCCCGGAGCACCCCGGGGGCTGCTGCAGGCCAGCACCCCCCTGAAATCCCTGCTGAGCTGCAAAGCTCCTCAGCCCCGGTTCGAGTTAAAGAGAATTAAAATGCTTTCTCCTGCCGATCCCTAATCCCCGCGGCTGCGGCAGGGCCCGAGGGATGCCCGCATGCTCCCGGCGTGGTCACCTGTCCCCATCCCTGTTCTGCTGTCACTTCACCCCCTCCCCGGTCCAGGTCCCGCTGCCGGAGCGTCCCCATCCCCTTTCCTGCCGGGGAGCATCGATCTCGGCTCTCTTTGTGGGTGCATCCCCCCGCAAACGCTGCCTGGAGCCCGGGGAGGGCGTGTGGGACCCCCGACCCCCTTTCCCCATCGCAGCTTTGCCATAAAAGGGCTGGAAATGGGTTATTGTCTCAGCAGGGCTTTCTCCTCCTCCCAAATCCTATTAAAACCTCATTTTTCTGACCCTAATCTCAGCTGGCCCTTCTGGGGGGGGGGGGGGGGGGGATTAGTGGTTGTGTCCCCCCCGCCCCGGCCCCGCTGGGTCCGTGCGGGAGAAGCGCGGCCGGAGGGGGGCGGCTGTGGGGCCGCGGTGGTGGCAGCGCTGCTGTCGCTGTGTCGCTGTGTCCCTGCCCAAAGGGTGACGTTATCCCCGCCGGGTGCCAGGGCGATGGCGCCGCTGGCAGGGACAGCTGGTGACATGTCCCCAGCTGGGCCCGGCGCCTGCAGCCCCGCGATGTCACCGCGCTCGGGGCGGGGTGGGGTCGGGCCAGGAGCGGCACGGGTGGGACAGGGGGGTGGCATCGGGGTCAGATGTGGGCATCCCTCAATACGGGGAGCAGGGCCGTGTGTCCCCATGGCCGTGTGTCCCCTGTCTGTGTGTCCCCATGGCCGTGTGTCCCCCTGTCCATGTGTCCCTCTGTCCGTGTGTCCACCTGTCTATGTGTCCCTGTCTGTGTGTTCCTGTGTGTCCCCCTGTCCATGTATTCCTCTGCCCATGTGTCCCTCTGTCCGTGTGTCCCCCTGTCCGTGCGTCCCTCTATCTATGTGTCCCCTTGTCTGTGTCCCCCTGTCCGTGTGTCCCTGTCAGTGTCCCTGTGCATGCCGGGAGCTCCCTTTGCAGCGTATTTAGGACACTCCTGTGCAAACGGAACGTTCTGGAAGGCGTCCAGGCCGCTCGCATTCCTCGGGGTGGAATCTGCCCCCGCCAGCGCCGCCTGACCTTTCCCGCTTTGGGCTGCGGGAGCAATCCCAGGGACCGTCCCCTCGCTGTCCCCCTGCCAGGGCTCGGGGACCCCTCCCCAGGCCCCTCCGGGCTGCTGGGGCAGCTCAGTGCCACCACGAGAGGCTGAGGGGGTGACAGGGTGGCACTCATGAGGGGCAGGGGGCAGTGACAGGGTGGCACCCACGAGGGGCAGGGGGCAGTGACAGGGTGGCTCCCGTTGTCCCCAGCTGTCCCGGGAGCCCCGGGTGTCTCCAGCCCCCCATTCCCAGCTGGATTTCCCCCTGAGCCGGGAAGTGAAGCCCCCCGGGGCTGTTTGCACCCTCAGCCCGGTCTGGCTGCTCCAGCCGGGCGGCTCAGCGAGCTGGGTCACGCCAGAGCCTGTCCCCGGGCTGGGCCGAGGCCACCGGGGTGGCCCTGGGCTGGCTCAGGGACAGACCTGGGCACAGGACCCTGGTGACACTGTGGTGGCCCCGGGGGTGCTGCTAGCATGGTTTGGCTCCCTTGTGTCCCCATCCTGGTTTGTCACGGCTGTGCCGGTTTGGAGGGCACCCCGGGTGTGCAGAGGGGTGCCTGGGCACACTTTGGGTCCTTGGGGACATGGCTGCCACCAGGCCACGCTGCCCAGCTGGCCTGGGGTGGGTGCTGGAGCTGTTTTGGGGCAGATCCGTGTCACCTGCAGGGGACACTGGGGACATTCTGGCCACCGCAGCATGTCCCTGTGTCCCCGCATTGTGTCCTTGTGTCCCCACATTCCCTGTCCCCTTGTACCCACATTCCGTGTCCCCACATTCCACATCCCCCTGTCCCCGCACTCCGTGTCCCCCTATCCCCGTGTCCCCCTGTCCCCGCATTCCGTGTCCCCCTATCCCCGTGTCCCCACGTTCCCTATCCCCGTGTCCCCGCATTCCGTATCCCCCTATCCCCGTGTCCCCGCATTCCGTGTCCCCTCGCTGTGCCCACCTGGCGGGTGTGTGGCACCCCCCTGGCGGGGCGGGGCCGGCCGAGGGTGCCGGCCCGGGCCCGCGGGGCTGCAATGCCAGCAATGCCCGGCATTTCCCGGCGTGGCCTCCAGCGCGGCAGGAATGCGGCCGGGACCCCCTCGAGCGGGGACGGGGACAGGGACAGGGACAGACCGGGGGACGCTGCCAGCCCCCAGCCCCAAACCGAGCTGGGCCGGCTCCGCTCTTTTCCTAATTCCTCCCAAAATTGGCTGCCTCAGGGGGTGCTGGTGTCGCTGTTCCTGGGGGACAACAGGGGACCTGCCACCCCTGGGTATCCCCCAAAATGAGAGGTGGGGCTGGGGGTGCTCTTGGTTTGATTCCAGCTAGGAATTGTCCTTAGAGCTTTTTTTTAAATTTTAATTTTTTTTTTTTTTATTTAAAATTATTTAATTTTTTAATATATATTTTTAAATTTTTTTTTGTCTCCTTTTTGCCACAGGCACTGAGAAGGCCGTGAGGTGCTGTGTGTGTGTCTCTGTGGGGATATTTATATTTTTGGCCTTCATGGGGCTGTTTTGCCCCTCTGGGGGATTTTGGTCTTTGGGGTGCAGGACACGTGTCCCCCCCACTCCCAATTGCCAGGGAGGGACACAGAGGGGATCTGGGGTGTCCCGCAGCCCCCCCAGCTCTTCCCGGTGGGGACAGAGGGTGACAGCTCGCTCCGTGTCCCCGGCATCGCCCGGTGCCCTGCGGAAAGGAAGGAAGGAAGGGGCCGGGAGGAGGGAGAGGAGGAAGCGGGGAGGGTGGGATGCTGCCCGGGGTGATGGAGGAAGAAGGGGGCGGATTGAAAAAAAAATATAAAAAAGAAGGGAAAAAATTAAAGGGAAAAAAATGAAAGGGAAAAATAGGAGGAAAAAAAAAAAAAAAAGAAAAAAGAAGGAAAAAGGGAAAGTCCTGGCAAAGTGACACCGGTGGGGGCGCTGGGGGCGGCGGTCTGGCTGGGGGCGGTGGGCTGGGCACTGATCCCTGCCAGCAGCTGGAGCCGCAGCCGGGACTGTGCTGCCCGCCCTCCCCGCGTCCATCCTTCCATCCATCCCTCCCTCTTTCCATCCCTCCCTCCCTTCCCTCCCTCCCTCGCTCCATCCGGGGCCGGGGGTGGCTGTGCCTGGGTGGGGGCTGAGCGAGCGAGCGAGAGGCGGCTCCTCGGGCCCGCCGGCTCCGGGAGGGGCGGCTGCCACCCCCATGGGGGTCCCGAGCCCGGGCTGAGAGCCCCACGCCGCTGGGATGGTGCAGGAGAGCGCGGGGGTCGCGGCGCGGGGGTCGCGGCGGGCGCTGCGAGGGCGCTGCCGGCCGCCCCCGGCCCCCAGCCCCAAGCGGCTGTGGAGCGTGGAGCGCTCCGGGAGGGGCTGGCGCCTGGAGCGGCCCGTGGGGGTGGACTGCAGCTCCCCCGAGCCCCGCTGCATCTGGCTGAGCAGCCTGCGCCGCCACGCCGCCGCCGCCGAGCCCCCCGGGCCCGCGCCGAGAGCCGAGCGGTGCCGCCGGGTGAGAGCCGGGGAGCGGGGCACGGTCGGGGAGGGCGGGTGGGGATCTCGGGAGGGGGTGGGGGCCTGTCACAGCGCCCCCCGGCCGGCGGGGTGTCCCCTTGGTCCCCTCCTGTGCCCGGGCAGGGTCCGGCTCCCGCGTCCTGCTCCTGCTGCGCCGTGTCCGGGGTGGGGACAAATGCTGAGCCCGGGGTGGGGGGACAGCGCTGCTCTGTTGGACAGGAGGGGGACACTGGCAGGAGGAACTGTCCCCATTGTGTCCCCATGGCAGGAGGGACTGTCCCCACTGTGTCCCCACGGGGGTGGTTCAGTGACGTGGGGACAGGACCTGTGCTGAGGGGGCTCACAGAGATCGGGATGACCCTGCTGGCTGGGTCTGGATGTCACAGGATGATCAAGGGGGTGCCCCCATCCCTGCAGCACTCATGGGAAGGGGGATTTGAGGCTGTTGGCATGAGGATACATCTGAGGGAGCACGGCAGGAACCACCGGGGTGAGGCTAAAACCGAGCCAGAAATTTGGGAGGAGGGACAGAGCTCTGAGGACAAACGGGTGAGGTGACAAAGTGTCTGGGGGAGCTGGAGCATCTCAGCCAGCACTGGGTGGCTGCCCAAGGCCACAACCGCAAGCTTCAACGCAAAAAAAAAATCCAAATCCGGGTGGTGGAGAGGGAAACTGAGGCACAGCAGCCAGGCAGGACGGTCACCTCACACCTGGGGACACGTCCCTGAGCTGGAGCCGCCCGCACGGCCGTGACACGGGGACACGTCCCTGTCCCCGCGGGCCGTTGGTGTCGGCAGCCCTCGCTGCTGCCGGGCCTGTCCGTGCCGGTTACCGTCAGCGGGGCACATTCAGCTGTCAGCTTAAAAATAATCCGGCGAGCCGGGGCCGGCACAAAGGAGGGCGCAGATGGGCCGGGCGCCGCCGGGATGCTGCCGGCCCCGGGGCCGCGGGATGGGGTCCCCCGGGAGCGGGGGGCGCCCGTTGCCAGCTGGGCTGGGATCACCCTCTGGGATTGGTGGGGTGGGAGGCGTTGTGGTGCTGGCAGAGGGGTTTTGTGGCTCTCCCGTGGTGGTTCTGTGTGGTTTTGGGGGCAGCCGGTTTTTGGAGGGGGTCAGGGCGGTGGCAGAGGTGTGTGCTCGGCACAGGGACCCCGTTCTCAGGGGGACAAGGCCCCCGTGGGCACCGGGGGCTCCGTGCAGGACGTGCTGGACAGGGGGCACAGCCCGGCCCTGCGTCTGATCTCCCCACCGGCAGCGAAAAGGCCCACTCAGCACAGGCACACACAAAGGCTTTTTGTGCCTTGTCCCTTTGTGTCCCTTGTCCCCGTCCCCTCCCATCCATCGCTTCCACCCAGACAGCCCCTGAATTTTAACACCCTCATCCCAGCACGGGCTGACTCTGGCAGCGGGGAAGGAGCCAGGGCTTGGGCAGGGTCCCTGTGGATCCCTGTGGATCCCTGCCTGTCCCTCCTGCTCCCACATTCCCAATTTCCCTGGATTTGGCAGAGCTGGGTGGTGCCAGGACATCAGACAGTGCCTTCTGCTCCCCTCGGCCCTGGAGCTGCTCCCATCCCAGCCAGATGTGCTGCCAGATGTGCAGCCATGGGGAGCAGCTCCGGCCCTCATCAGGGCTGTGCTGAGCCCTCCCAAACCCATCCATGCTGAACTCCAAGCTCCTGGAATTCGGAACCCAGGAGTTCACCCCAGGTGTTGGCACTCTGGCTGCTCCTTGGTGCCAGGAGAGGTGCCCGTGGCCGCTCCGGCTGTGCCACAGCCCCATTCCCTGTCCCAGCACTGGCACTGGGAGCTGTGGGATGGAGCCACATCCCCTTGGCACTGCTCTGGGCAGTGTCCCCTGCCAGGTCCCTGCCCCGTTTTGGGAAGCCTCACTCATCCCACCACCTCCTGGATGGCTCTTTCCGCCTTTGCCCGAGGTTGTTGCTGTGGCATCGGGGACCTTTTGTCCCCAAGTGCCACATCCCGTCCCCTCATCTCCCCTCCTGGGTCCCATCCAGACCCCCAGGCACTGCTCATTTATTTTGATTTCCTTTCCATTCATCTCCTTCTCAAAGGCCCCACAGGAGGAGTCGGGCTGGAATTCACTGGTGGGGGGCTGGGATTACGGATTGGGGGCATTGGGAATGGAGCAGCTTTTGGGCAGAGCTCAGCCCCATCACGGGGCTCAGGAGCACATGGGGTGACACCTTGTCCTTGTCCCTGCAGCCGACGCCGGCCCGGAGAGATGGGGCGTCCCCGAACGCCAACGCGCCCCCCGAGGGGGGCTCCTTCCCCTGGGTGGGGCCCAGGACGGTGGCGCTGCGCAAGAGCCCCCAGGGCGGCTTCGGCTTCACCCTGCGCCACTTCATCGTGTACCCTCCGGAGTCGGCCGTGCACTCGGCCAAGGTAGGGCCGGGGTCCATCCTGGGGATGCTGCAGGGGGAGGTGGTGGGGGCAGGATGAGGGCTGGGGGTGGGCAGGGGGAGAGGAGTGCAGCGTCCATCGCCTGCTCTGTTGGGATTCCTGGTGATCATCCCCCATGGGGATCCCACCCTGGGATGGAGGAGACCGTGGGGCTGCTGGAGCTGTTGGAAAATGAGCTCTGAGCAAGCAGCACCTCTGGAGACATCTCGGAGCGTTTTGGGATGTGGGATTGTTTGTGGGGATGGAGAGGATCCCTCGGCTCCCAACAACGGCTGCGGCATCGCTGGGAATGGCAGGAAAAGGCTCCTCAGAGCCCCCGGGGACAACCAGGGCTGGAGGATTTTTGGTTCCCACTTTCCTGACTGTTGGTGGGGATTTTCCAACTGTACCTGCCCTGGGATCTGTGTTTTGGTCACCCACCCTTTTGGGTGACATCTTTTGGGAGGACACGGCCCTGGCTTGGCACCTCTGAGCCCGATCTGGGCAGTGCCTTTCTCTCGAGGATGGAGAGATCCCATGGAGCCCCCCAGCAGCAGCTTCCAGCATGGATGGAGAGCCCTCCACACCCCGAGGCATGAACCAGCTCCAAACTCCTGGAATTCTGGAATTCAGAACCCCCTTCACTCCCCATTTCCTGTGGATGATGAGGGAGGATAATCCGGGATCTGTGTTGTCCCACACATCCCTTTCCCTGCTCCAGGCTGGGCCGATCCCTGGACTATCCCATCACCCCTGGAGCCCCACAGCTGCCCCATGGCAGATCCCTGGGCCATCCCATCACCCCTGGAGCCCCACAGCTGCCCCACGGCCCGGGCGCTGGCAGACAGGGAAGTGCCGTGGGAAGTGAGTCACAGGGTGGGGAGAACCGACTCGCCGGAATCCCCGCTCGCCATCCTCCAGCACCTCCGGCATTTCCCAGGCTCCTCACTCTGCCTCTCCAGCCCCTTCCTGCCTTCCCGCGCCCGGAGCGCGGCCAGCGTGACTCTGCTGGGGAGATTTGTCATGGGAACGGCCTGAAGCTCCTCCAAACCCGCTCCCACCTCTCCTCTGCCTTCCAAAAGGTTGCTCCTGCCCTTCTGGGCACCGGGCTGAGCCCTGCCCGGGCGGCAGCACCCGGGGCCGCGTGGGATGGAGCCGGATCAGCGCCGGGAGCTGGAGATGCGGTTGGGAAGAGGCTGGGAATAGCTCCCGGCGCAGCGCCGGCGGGGCAGGGCGCGGTGGGGCCGGCTCAGCAGCAGCAGCAGCAGCAGCCGCGGGGGCCGGCACCCCGCCAGCTCCGGGGGCTGAGTTTCGGTGGCTTGACTCAGCAGGGAGGGGACCGGGAGCCGCGCTCGCCGCGCTCATCGCGCTGGCAGCGGGGCCGCCGGGATGGCCTCGGGGCCGGGAAGGGCTCTGGGATGCCACAGGACGAGGACGGGCAGGGAGGGGCTGAGTCCGTGCCCGCAGGGGCTCTCGGTGGCCCCACGCTCCCGCTGCGGCCATGGAATGAGGCCGTTCCTTGGGCACCCGCAGCGGTGCAGGTGCTGCTCCTTGTCGCCGGCAATGTCGCACGCTGGTGCCCTCCTGGCACCCTCTGGGTGGCCCTGGCACCTTGGGGACACCAGGGCTGTGTCCCCACCGGCTGGGGGCTGTGGCCAGGCCTGTGCTGCTAGCAGGGCATGGAAAATGAGAATTTCCCTTCCAGGTCCCCAGACCCCTCCTTGGGGGGACCTGAGACCCACCCTGTGCCCCACCCCAACCTGGCACCCCCTGCCCGGGCAGTGTGGCTCTGCTGAGGCTCCCCACGGGGGATTTGGGTTAAAAGGGCAGGGATTTGGCACAATTCCCACCCCCCGGCACAGATCAGTGCCCACCGCAGCCCCGGCAGCCCCTGCTGTGCACCGGGAGGCTGCAGGGATGGGCAGGGATGAGGATTCATCCAGGATGGGACGGATCCCTCTCCTGGAACCCCACGGCAGGGGTTGGGCTCTCCCCGGTGGCCCGGGGTGAAGGGCGAGATGCCACCCCAGGGCTGGCAGGGCCCCTTCCCGCTGCCCTGCCCCAAACCCGGCCCCACACCGGCAGCTGGGTGCGGGGGGCTGCGCGGGTCCCGCGGATCCGGTGTCAGGCGGTAATTTTAGCCGGGGGCGGCGGAGGGCAGAGGGACGGGGCTGCCACCCCCTGTCCCCTCCCGGTCCCCTCGTCACGGCCCCGCCACCAAATCAATGCTTTTCTCTTTTTGTTTTTGGCAGGAGGAGGAGAATGGGAACCGAGCAGGTGAGCATTGGCGTGGGGACCCTGGGGACAGCGGCACAGGGTGGCACAGGGTGGCACAGGGGAGAGGGGGGTGACGCAGTTGTCACAGGTCGCAGCGGGTTTTACTGTTGTCACCACAGCACTAAATATCAGCTGGCGGTGAAGCCACGCGGGGCTTTGGTGGCAGTTTGGTGGCTCCTGGCACGGCGATGGGCTCGGTGTCCCCAGCCCCCGGGAGCTTTGAGGGATGTCACACCCGGAGGGGCTGTGGCGTGGCCAGCACTGGCCCCGGGCCAGCGCGGGGTGTTTGGGGACAGGGACACGGCGCCGCTGTCCCCTCCCGGAGGCTCAGGGTGACGTGAGCGAATGTGAAGGTGTCAGAACGGATCGGCGCTGGTGCGATGACACGGCGCCGGGGCCGCGCTGCCCGGGCAGCGGTGCCAGACCTGGCACCCGGTACCCAGCCGGGCTGGGGGGCCCCGACCTCGCTCCGGGGGCGATTTGGGATCCCCTGTGGGCACCGCGCCCGCTTGGCAGCGCCCGGTGGCTTCGGCTCTCGCGGGTGGCGGGGCCGGGGGTCCGGGGCAGGACAGGACAGGAGGTGACTGGGGAGGGACAGGAGGTGGTTCTGGGGAACAGGAGGTGACTCCCCCGCCTCAGGAGGGTGCTGACTGTGGCGGCAGCTCCCTGACACGCTGTCCCCGCGGAGCAGGTCCCGCCCGGAGCCGCCTGGAGCCCATGGACACGATCTTCGTGAAGAACGTGCGGGAGGACGGGCCGGCGCACCAGGCGGGGCTGCGCACGGGTGAGCCGGGGGCGGCTCCCGGCTGCTCGCGGGATCCCGGGAATGCTCCGCCTCTGCCCGGGAATTTCTTCCTTATTCTGCTCTTTTTCTGGCGTTCCTGCTCTTTTCTACCTCTTTCCTCTGTTTCTGAGAGCGCTCTGCTTGCTCTGGTCCTGGGGTGCTCAGAGCAGCCTTGGGGTCCCCGGGGGTTCTCCTGGGTTTGGGGTCCCCCTTTGCTCCCTTTGCCACGTGGGATCCGGTAAAAACTCTGCTCAAACCCTGCCCTGGGTGACCGTGGGGACATCCAGCTGCCACCACTCCCTCGTGGTGACACTGTCCCCTTCCCGGGCTCTGCAGGTGACCGGCTGGTCAAGGTGAATGGGGAGAGCATCATCGGGAAAACCTACTCGCAGGTGATCGCCCTGATCCAGAACAGGTGAGTGCCCTTCCTGGGAGGGGAGGTGACAGCGTGGGGACACGTCACAGCAGGCTCTGGGTGCCACTGGGATGACAGGGGCCCTGAGGCACTTGGGTGACCAGGGACAGTCACCATGGTGTGGGGACAAGGACATTCATATGGTGGGGGATCCAGCCAGGTGTGAGCTTGGGGACAGGTGGGACTGACCTCTCTGTCCCCTGTCCCACAGTGACGATGTGCTGGAGCTCTCCATCATGCCCAAGGACGAGGACATCCTCCAGCTGGTGAGTTTGCTGGGCAGGTGCCTTGGGGACACTTAGGGACACTTGGGGACGCCTGGGGACACTTGGGGACAGGGGTCCCCCAGCATCCCTGGAGGAGCAACGGGTGCAGAACTGGGGGTACTGGGGCAGGAACAGGGCAGATGGGCCATGTGATTTTGGGGGAGCACCCTCAGGCACAGCTGGAGGATGAATTGTCCCAGGTTTCGAGGCCTGACTTATTCTTGGACCCCCTCCCTCAAGTGTCTCTGCCATGGGTGCGCCAGCATCTGGGGGTGACAGTGGTCCTGGAAGCATGGCCTGAGTTTGGGGCTCCTCCTGATGCCTCTCCCATCCCAGCTTGGATATTCGGTGGCTTTTTGAATCACTCACTGCTTGTCCCCAGCCTGGGGGACCCCTTCCCATAGGGCTGGGGGGTTTTACAGGGTGGTCCCCACCTGTGCCTGCTCTGAGCTCTGGGGGTCCCCTGGTGTGGAGTCAGGGACACGTGAAAAGTGAGCTGGGATGGCTGTGAGTGGGAATTGTCGTGCCGGAGTATTTTAGGAAGGAGGGGAGGGGACAGAGGAAGGGCTGCCGCTGCTCGGAGCTGGGGGGCCCTGTGGGAAAGCGGGATGGGTGTGGGGGGCTGCATCGAGCCCAGCTGACCCCACGGGAGGCTTGCTCAGGGGTTGGGGGATGCAGAGAGCATCCCTACGGTGGGAATGTGGAGGATTGTGACCCTGTCCCCCCTCCCTGACCGCTGTCCCCCCCTGCCCAGGCCTATTCCCAGGACGCCTACTTGAAGGGCAACGAGCCGTACTCCGGTGGGGCTCAGAGCATCCCCGAGCCCCCTCCCATCTGCTACCCGCGGAAAACGTACCCCTTCCAGGCCCGGGGTGCCGAGCCCGCCCCGGGCCAGCCGCCGGACCCCCGCGCCCCGCGCTCGGCCACCGCCGGTCCCTCGTCCCCGCTGGGCGCCCGCAGCGACCCCGGCGGCAGCCCCGCGCACCGCCCCGAGGAGCCGCAGCCCGGGGGTCCCGCCCCGCGCCCCGCCGCACCCCACGGGCACCCCGGCTCCTTCTCCCGCCCCGCCTGCCCCGCCAGCGCCGCACCCTCCGTGCCCGACCGCTACGGGATGTCTCCCGGCAGCGCCCCCTGCTACGGCGTCCCCAAGCAGCTCCCGGAGCACCGGACTCACTGCGGCTTCAAGGAGGGCACGGGGCGGCCGCCCCGAGACGTGTCGGGTGCCCAGCGTGTGCCCGGCCGCCAGGAGTGCCAGCAGGCGCTGTCGCGCTGGTTCTGCAGCCAGGAGCCGCGGCGCAGCGCCTCGGAGGAGCGGCGGCACGCCATGCCCCGCTACCGCAGCGTGTCCCACGACCGCCTGGGCGGCTCCGGGCCCGCGGCCCCGCGCGGCTGGCCCCACAGCGCCTCGCACGACACCCTGCTGCAGCCCAGCCGCGAGGCCTGGGCCCCCCGCGCCCGCTCCGACCACTACCTGGGCAGATACGGGCGCTCCATGGAGGCGCTGGAGCCCGGCGCGCTGCTGGCCTTGCACCTCGACCGCTCCGCGTGGCCGCCCGAGAGGCTCTGCCGGGCCGCTGTCGCTGCCACCGCCGCCGCCGGGCAGCCCATCCCGCCCGGCTCCTTCGCTGCTTCCTCCTCCTCCTCCTCCTCATCGCGGGAGCCGGTGCAGAAGCACCCGTCGCAGCCCAACCTGCCGAGCGCGGATGACTCCGGCTACATCGGCTACCGCAGCTACAGCCCGTCCTTCCAGCGCCGCACGGGGCTGCTGCACGCCCTTTCCTGCCGCGACCCCGCCTTCGGGGGACTGCCCACCTTCAGCATCGCGCAGCGGGCCGTGGCCCCGCTCAGGGACAGCGTGGTCAGCCCTGCCAGCCCCCCAGCGGCCGCTCCGGCCGTGCCCAGCGCGCCCCGGGAGCCGCGGCCGGAGGGCGGCCGCGTGCCCGAGCAGCCGGACGAGCGCCGGGAGGAGGTGGTGCTGCGGCAGAAGCCGCCCACGGGCCGCAAGGTGCCCGCGCCGCTGCGGCAGATGAACTTTGTGTTCCCCGAGGGGGTGAAGGACACGGACATTTGTGACCCCGCCGGGGCCGCGGGCAGAGGGGACAGGCCGGGCAGCGAGCGGCCGGGCCGGCGAGTGGCTCCCCTGGCGGCCCCCGAGGACTCGCTGGCGTCCATCCCCTTCATCGGTGAGTGCAGGGCTCGCTGGTCACCTCTGGGAAGGGATTTAGGAGGTCCTGTGCCAGGGAGGGCACGTTTGGGGATCTGGAGTCCAGAGCGTCCATCTGTGGCCAGCGTGGAGATGGGAAGGGCCAGCAGTGCCTTCAATGCCTGGCACCCCACAGTGTCCTGCACCCCATAGTGCCCCACACCCCACAATATCCCACACCCCACAGTGTCCTGCACCCCTCTGGATTTTCTGTCCCCAAGCAGGCCCGGGGTTGGTGATAGGGTGCCACCATCACCCCTCCCTCTCATTCTGCACCCCCTGCCCAGCTGCTGGTGTGAACTGGAGCCCTGCACGTTCCTGCCCTGCTCTGAGGTGGGGACGGGGCGTTCCCCTGTCCCAACCCCCCCTCTGACACTGCTCACCCCCCTCACAGATGAACCCACCAGCCCCAGCATCGACCTGAAGGCCAAGCACATCCCGGCCTCCTCGGTGGTGTCCAGCGCCATGAACTCGGCGCCCGCCATGGCCACCAGCCCCGCGTCGCCCACCTTCGCCTTTGCCCTGTCCCGGCACTACTCCCAGGACTGCAGTAAGTGCTGGGGAGGGGGCACCGCCCTGGGAACCTCGGGGGGGAGCAGCCCCCGCCCCAGAGCCCTGCCTGGCGCCCCCAGGCTGAGCAGAGCGGGTTTGCCCCTTCCCCACCGCAGGCAGCATCAAGGCCGGCCGCCGCTCCTCCTACCTGCTGGCCATCACCACCGAGCGCTCCAAGTCCTGCGACGACGGTCTGAACGCATTTCGGGACGAGGGGAAGATCCTAAGGTAGGGCTGGAGCCCCCTCCCACTCCCACCACCCCCAGCTCCCACCCCTCCCGCTGACGGGGGCTCTCTCCCCCCAGGAGGATGCCCAGCCGGGTTCCCAGCCTCCGCATGCTGAGGAGCTTCTTCACCGACGGGGTGAGTGCCGCGCTGGGGGCTGCCCTAAAACCACGGGGGGTTCCCTGGTGGAGCATGGGGTGCCCATGGCCTCACCCAACACCTCCCTCCTGCCCCTCGCAGTCTCTGGACAGCCTGGGCACGTCGGAAGACGCCCGTTCCAAAAGACACTCAACCTCCGACCTCTCGGACGTGCCGTTCAGCGCCGTGAGGAAGGAGGGCTGGCTCCACTGCAAGCAGATCCTCACCAAAAAGGGGAAGGTAGGCGGGCTCTGCCCCCAGCCCGGAGCCCCGTGGCCCCGCGGGCCGCTCCCTGAGGCCGGCGCTCCATCCCTTCTCCCCGCAGAAGGTCGGGGGAGGCATCCGGCAGTGGAAGCGCGTCTTCGCCGTGCTGCGCACCCACTCGCTGTACCTGTGCAAGGACAGGCGGGAGGCGGTGACCTGCGCCCCGGCCCCAGGTGAGGAGGAGCCGCCGATCAGCATCCAAGCGTGCCTGGTGGACATCTCCTACAGCGAGACCAAGAGGAAGCACGTCTTCCGCCTGACGACCGCTGACTTCTGTGAATATCTCTTTCAGGCAGAGGATCGGGAAGACATGCTGGCCTGGATCAAAGTCATCAGGGAGAACAGCAAGGCTGAGGGCGAGGTGAGAGCCACATGGGGCTCCCGGCTGCCTCTGGCTCTCCCGGCACTAACCGCCTCGGCTCTCTCCGGCTCTTTGCCTTGTGCTGCTTCCCCAGGCCACGGCCAGGCCCGCGCCGTGCTCCCAGGGGTGCATGGGGGCTCGTGGCTCCCAAGAAGAGCATGGCCCCGTGGCCTCAGTGGGGCAGGGTGCGCGGGATGCTCAACAGAGGGGCCGTGGCTCTGCAGGCAGGGCTGGCGCCGCATCTGCCGTGTCGGTGTTTGGTTGTGCGGTGGCAGAGGAGCCTGCGTGGCTCTGCTGAGGTCTGGTGTGGTTCTGCCAGGGTGTGGCCTGGCCTTGGTGAGGTGTGACATGGCTGTGCCATGGTGTGACCTGTCCCTGCCGTGGTGTGACCTGTCCTTGGTGTCACCTGCCGTGGTTTGACGTGGCTCTGCCTGGTTTGACGTGGCTCTGTTCATGGAGAGAGGGGCACGGTGCCCGTGTAGTGCTGCCGAGGCTGAGCCCTCCCTGGGCAGCAGTGGCTGTGTGAGGTTGCTCGGGTGTGAGATGGGCAGAGCTGCCCCCGGGTTCCAGTGGTGGATCCCTGGGATGGCCATGCTGGCGCTGGCCTGGCTGCAGTGTCATGGTGTCACGGTGGCTCAGTGACTCGGTTTGGTGGCCGTGGTCACGCTGGCTTGTGGCAGGCTCCGGCCCTGGAGGGTGCGTTGAGCTCGGAGCGGTCTCTGGCTGTCTGCGGTACAGCCCCGTGCCGGAGGGCACAGGGGGCTCGGCGGGGACGGTGCTGCCAGGTCAGAACCAGATGGTGCTGCCGGGTCAGAACTGGACAGTGCTACTGGGTTGGATGGTGCTCCAAGGTTGGAACTGTCTGATTAGAACCAGACAGTGCTGCTGGGTCAGAACCGAATGGTGCTGTTGGGCTGGCACTGGATGGTGCTGCTGGATTGGATCCAGATGGTGCTCCAAGTATTGGACCTGGATGGTGCTGCAGCGTCGGAACTGGATGGTGCTGCTGGGCTGGAACCAGACAGTGCTGCTGTTGTTTAGAACCAGACAGCGTTGCTGGGTTGGAGCTCCTGCTGAGTCAGAAGCGGGCAGTGCTGCTGGGTTAGAACTGGATGGTGCTGCTGGGTCAGAACCAGTGCTCCAAGGTTGGAACATCCGGAGTTGTATGGGCAGATCCGGCACTGTGGTGCTGTGGGGAGCATCCTTTAGGGATGGCTCCGTGCCCATGGGCGCTGTACAGTGCAGGCAGAGGTGTGCATGGTTGGCGCAGGTCGGCGGAGTTGTGCGTGCTGTGGAAGGACACACCTGTGTCCAGCTCGGACCCCAGTCCGTGGCCTGGAGCAATGGACAGCAGCGGGGCTGTCCCGGGGCAGCGGGGACCTGGTGCTGCCCTTGCCTGGTGCTGCCCGGCCCTGCCCGGCACCCGGCACAGTGTGCACTTGCCCGGGGGTGTCCGGTGGACGCGCTGCTCAAGGTCTCCCTTCCCCTCTTCTCTCTGCCTCCCCAGGACCCCGGTTTTGCCAGCCAAGCCCTTATCAGCAAGAAGTTAAACGACTACCGGAAAGTGAGGTACGGACCGGGGTGGTGGGCACCAAGAGCCCCGGGGCGTTGGTCACCCTGGTGTGACGGAGCAAAGCCGGCGGCTCCCTGGATGGGGCAGTGATGGAAGAGCCGCCCGCGCCCGGCGTGGCCTGGGGTCAGCCAGAGTGGCACCTGGCACTTGTAACGAGGGTTGGAGCAGCCCGGTGCTGCCCAGGCTCTCTGTAGGATGCTGGGGAGCCTGGGAGTGGTGCTGGCAATGCTCACAGGGAGGTTTTGTGCTGGGCTGGTGCCCCTGGCCGTGCCCCACCTGAGCCCTCCCCGCTCTCCCTGCAGCCCTGCGGGTGCCAAGCCCGACTCGTCACCCAAGGGCCCTCGTGGGCTGGGGATCCGAGCCGAGTTCCTGAAGCAGACGGGAACCAGTGCGCCCCGGTCCCCCCGGCAGGACGCGGCTGTCACTAAAGGTACGTGGGACACCCCAAAATGACAAACCTGGGGTGCTTTGTGTCGCCCAGGGCTGCTGTGGTGCTTATCCCCACTGGGCTGCTCTTCCCATTTACCCCAAGTGATCCTGTGGGTTTTTCCCCCCACCCCAGATGAAAGCAGCTCCCAAAAAGCCCCGTGGGGCATCAACATCATGAAGAAGAACAAGAAATCTGCCCCACGCGCCTTTGGTGTGAGGCTGGAGGATTGTCAGCCTGCCCCGGACAACAAGGTAGGGCTGTGCCACCATTGCCAGCCCTCGGGGACTCTGCACAGGCCTGGCACGCCCTGAGCCCATCCCTGTCCCTGCAGAATGTGCCCCTGATCGTGGAAGCATGCTGCAAGGTGGTGGAGGACCGGGGGCTGGAGTACATGGGCATCTACCGCGTGCCCGGCAACAACGCGGTGGTGTCCAGCCTGCAGGAGCAGCTCAACAAGGGAGCCACCGAGATCAACCTGCAGGACGAGGTGAGGGCAGGGCAGGTGACTGTCCCCGTGCGTGGCCCCATCCCTCTCCCCATCCCTATCATGCCTCTGGAATGCTCTCCTGGTCTGTCAACATCCTTGTCCCCACCATCCCTGTCCTCATCATGCCTGTCCCCATCATCATCCCTGTCCTTGTTATCATCCATGTTCCTGTCATCACCCCTGTCCCCATCAACATCCTTGTCCCCGTCATCATCCTGTCCCATCATCCCTGTCTCTGGTATCATCCTTATCCCCATCATTATCATTCTTTCTGTCATCATCCTTGTCCCCATTATCCCACTCTTGTCAGTGTCATCCCTGTCCCCATCATCATCCTTGTCTCCATTATCCCTGTCCCCATCATTCCTGTATGATTATCCCAATCCCACCATCCCTGTTCCCGTTATCCCTGTCCCATTGTCCTTGTCCCACCATCCCTGTCCCCACTGTCCCTGTCCCCATTGTCCCTGTCCCCGTTATCCCTGTCCCCTGTCCCAGTCCCCTCCATTCCCGTTTCCATCCCCTGGAGTGGTGGCGCCGCCTAGCGGTCGCTGCGAGCACTGCCGGTGACATCCTGGGGACGCTTCTGTCGCCGGGTTTGTGCCTGGCTTGGGGACTTCAGCCCGCTGTCCCCTCGGTGTCCCTGGCTGCCACTCTGAGCAGCCTTTTCTGTCCCCCGCAGCGGTGGCAGGACCTGAACGTCATCAGCAGCCTCCTGAAATCCTTCTTCCGAAAGCTGCCTGAGCCCCTGTTCACCGACGGTGAGTCCCTGTCCCCAGGAGCCACCAGAGTCCCCAACCCCATCCCCTGTGTTGGGGACAGGTTCCCACACCCAGCGACACAGCCAGCCATGGCAGGAGACAATGCAGGCCCCCTGTCACCAAGGCCACTTGTCCTTGTCCCTCCTTGCCCTGCAGTGGGACCAACATTGAGACCCTTCCCCAGTATCTCCAGAGGGTTCATCCAGGCGTCCCTGACTCTGGGGGGGTGGTGGCCTGTCCCCTCCACCCTGCTCTGACACCCTCATGTGCCACTTTCAGATAAATACAATGACTTTATTGAAGCCAACCGGATCGAAGATGCCAGCGAGAGGATGAGGACGCTGCGGAAGCTGGTAGGGACATGGCACAGGGGCTGGGGTGGGGACACTGCCCTGGAGCCCTCCTTGGGTGGGGACAGCGGGCAGAGGGGTGACCCAATGCATCCCCACAGATCCGGGACCTGCCGGGCCACTACTACGAGACCCTCAAATTCCTGGTGGGTCACCTGAAGACCATCGCTGATCACTCGGAGAAGAACAAGGTACAGACCCCTCCCTCCCTGGGAATCTCCTGCCCCACCTGGAGCCCCCCGGCCCGGGCTGGGCTGCAGCTCTGAGCTGGCTCTGGGCGCAGATGGAGCCCCGGAACCTGGCGCTGGTGTTCGGCCCCACGCTGGTGAGAACGTCCGAGGACAACATGACCGACATGGTGACACACATGCCCGACCGCTACAAGATCGTGGAGACCCTCATCCAGCACGTGAGTGGCACCCCTGGCTGGGCAGGGGGGCGGGATCTGCACCCCGAAAATGGGGACAGAGCTCCTGACCCCTCTCCTGTCTCCCCACAGTCAGACTGGTTCTTCAGTGACAAGGAGGACAAGGGTGAGAAGGTGAGTCCTGTCCCCGCTCGGGGGGTCTCAGGTGGCTCAGGGGGTGCAGACCCCCAGGTGGAAGCTGGGGGGCTCTTGGCAGTGCCCTGATCCCTGTTTTGCCCCTGCAGACCCCCGTGGATGAGAAGGAGGCTCAGTCTGTGCCCAACATCGAGTACCTGCTGCCCAACATCGGCAGGACAGCGGCGCCCGGCGATGCCGCAGGTGAGGGGTGGCACCTGTGACATTGTCCCCTGCACTCCTGGCACCCCAGAGTGCCCCTCCCGACTCTCTGTGCCCACATCTGTGGGCACAGCCATGGCCCATCTGTGTGTGCTGGATGGGACATCCCATCTCTCTCCTCTCCAAAACTGGGAACAGCCCTGGGATGCCCGAGGAGCCCCCTGCCCGCCCTGTCCCTCCCCCCTTCTCTCCGGTGGCCACTCCTTGTCCCTCAGGGCAGTGCCCACCCCGCGGGACCCCCGCCCCTGCCCACGCTGCCACACCTGGAGATGGGAGCCTTTGACGTTGGACTGATTTCTTACGTTCTTTCCTTGAACTTCTCTGTGCTGTCCTCTTCCTCCTCCTCCTCCTCTTCCTCCTCCAGCGGATCTCCTCGAGAGCTAGAGCGGGTACAGTCTGATCCCGGGTGCATTGCTCACGCACTAACCCTTGGGGGGACACGAGAGAGGGGGAGCAGGGGGACACTGGGAGGGGAGGGGACGCTGTCCTGCCTGGCACTGTCCCCAGGGTCCCCAGCACAGGCAGGGGAGCCCCAAATCCTTCTCACTCTGCTTCTCCCTGGCCGGTGCCTGTGGTGGCACCCCGCTGCAGGGATGGGTGTGGGGTGTCCCAGAGCCCTCAGATTGTGGGGTGTGGGGGTCTCAAAGCCCGGGGAGGGTCAGCACCCCCTTTCTGCCTCCCCCTCTCTCGTTGTCAGCACTGCTAACCCCGTCCCAGGCATGTGGGGCGGGAGAGGGGTCTGTGTCCTGTCCTTGTCCTTCACACGGCGGCAGCAGGGCCAGGGCTGCCTGTCCTCTTTGTGTCCCCTCTGTGTCCCCTCCTTACCCCATAACCCCCCGGCCTGTGCCAGCCCCTCTCTGAGCTGGCTGTGGCACGGAGCCACCTCCCTGCCCTCTGTCGCGGTGACGCGGCGGTGGCAGAACCCTGTCCCCATCCCCTCTGTGCCCCATGGCCGTGGGAGGGTTGGGGTCCCACTGTGGGGGTCCCGGCTGTGTGTCCTGGCTGTGTGTGCCTGCGTGTGTCCCCCTTGTCCCCACTCCTCACCCTGGGTGAGGTGAGCAATGCCAGGGACCCCCCATGACCACCGGAGCCCCTCGTGGCACGTCCAGCCGGTGTGACAGCCCCAGCATGTCCCTGTCCTGGTTTGGGGGCATGGAGCAGCGTCCCCAAAGAGACCCCAGACCCCTCCCCAGCACATTCCCCCTGCCGGGACCCCTCTAACCCCCCTCTCCCCTCTGCTTTCCAGGCTCCACCCGCAGCGGCTCCGCCAAACAGAAGGTGAGCGGGATCCTGGGCTGGGGCTGGCAGGGTGGGCACGCGGGGATGGGGACGCTCAGCCCGTCCCTGTCTGTGTCGCCACCACCCCTGACCCCGCTGTCCCCGCACTCCCAGGGCACGTGGCCGTCGCGCAAAGCGCCGCCGCACCGGGAGCTCCTCGCCATCCCCTTCGTCTCGGCCGCCGCCCGCAAGAGGAAGAAGAGGAGAGAGGCCGAAGGCGTTGGGAGCAGCACCGACGACGACGCGGAGCGCAGGGACAGCCCGGGCCGGCAGCAGGAGCAGGAGGGCCCCGCGGTGACACCGGGCAAAGCGCCCCGCGGCACCAGCACCGAGCCGGCCGGGGCGGAGCGGGAATGCTCCGCCGAGCCCGCGGGCAGCGGCTCCGAGCCCGCCCCGGACGCCCGCTCCATCGTGTCCGGCTACTCCACGCTGTCCACCATGGACCGCAGCCTGTGCTCCGAGGTGCACTCGGTGGCCGGCAGCCGCGGGGAGGAGGCGGATGACGAGCGCAGCGAGCTCAGCCACATGGAGACGGACACGGAGAGCCGCGAGGGAGCGCGGCCGCGGCCGGGCCAGGCCGGGCTGGGGACGGGCGACGAGGACAAGTCGCCCCCGGGCCGCCCGTCCTTCAACTCGCACCGCCTGATGCAGTGCGACACGCTGGCCCGCAGGAGGCTGGGCAGGCCGCGGGACGCCGCGGCGGCGGCCGGCGGTGACGAGCAGGGCTGGGCGGCCCCCGGGCGGGCGTCGCAGCTCCGGCAGCGCCTGCGGGGCTCCGCCGATGACATGGGCGTGCGGCTGCGCCGGGCGCACTCCCCCGAGACCCGCCGCAAGAAGAGCAGCTGGCGCCGGCACACGGTGGTGGTGCCCGGTGGCCTCAAGGACCTCAACTTCAACGAGTGGAAGGAGCCGCGGGGACTCGAGGGGACGCCGGGACCCTGTCGCGACAAGGACTCGGGGCTCAGCAGCCTGGAGTCCACCAAAGCCCGGTCCGTGGCTCCGGCCCCGGCCCCGCCTGGCACTGCTGGCCCGGGCACGGCCACCAGGAGCCCCCCGGGCAGCCCCGGCCCCCCGGCGCCCCTGCGCTTCCCGCAGTGTCTGTGACTCCCCAGGAGTGTTTAATTTAAGGACTGTCCCTTGTCCCCGTATTTAATTGTGCTCCGGACGACCCGCTGGTGTTATTTAACAGGTCCCGGTGGCCCCGCGCCATGGGGGGACAAAGCCACCTCATCCCCCTCTTTTGGGGACCAGCAGCGGTGCCACCGCTCGGTGCCCCAGCCCCCAGGCGGTGCCAGGAGGGGCGTGGGGCTCACAGGGACTGTCCCCAGAGGTGGCACTGCTGTCCCCAGCTGTGGCAGAGTGAAGTGCGGGCACTTCCCTGGGCGCTGCTGCGGCTGCTCCGGCCGGGGCCTGCCTGGGATGGGGACACTGGGGACACTGGGGACACTGGAGACCTCAGTGTCATAGACTCCTGTGTTGAGGGACCTGGGAACCTTGTCAGAAACCTCCTGGGGATCTCGATGTCACAGACCCTTGCTCTGGGGGACCTTGGGGACATCAGGGTCAGAGACCCCTGCCCTGGGGACCCTGGGGACTCTCCATGCCCTGAGGACCTTGGGGGTCCCATCCCAGAGACCCCCCCCCCGTGCTGGGGTCCCTTGGGGACCTCAGCGCTGTCACCCTCACCTGGGGGGCTCTGCTGAGTGGGGGGAGCCGGGGAGGGGGTGGCACTGAGGGGGACACCAGGCAGCAGGGGGGACACTGCCACCCTTTACCCCCCATGTCCTGGGATGTCCCTGTCCCCTCCCATCGCTGTCCCCTTCCTGCCCCCCAGGCCAGAAGCACTTTAGGAAGGGAGTTTGGGGACCCCCGGCCTGGCCACGCAGGGACACAAGTGCCACCACCTTGGCGGCCTGGTGTCACACCCTGTCACCGTCTCTCCGTGTCGTTCTCGTACGTTATGCAAATATTTGCTGTAAAGTCGTTGGTTTTTCTTTTCTTTTTGATTTTTTTGGGGTTTTGTTGTTCATTTCCCCCTGTAAATACCGGCCCTGCCCGTGTAACATATCCCAAAGGATTTATAAGGATTTTTTAAGAAGTTTTGCTCAGCGGAAAGGCCAGCCCCAGGCAGGGGACGTGCTGGACCAGTAGTGACTTTTTAAAACCCTCCTGCATGTCCCACCCAAACCCCTTCCCACCCCCGTTCCCGGCCCCGTCGGGATCTGCAAAACTGCAAAAAAACCCCAAACCAACCCAAAAAAATCCCCCCTGCTTTGGCCCCTCCACCTCCAGTCTATATATTTGAAATAAACTGGTTATTCAAGGTTTTGTTGGTGGTAATTCCCATTTTTTTGGTGGGCAGGGACCTCAAATTCCTGGTGCTGGGAATTTTTATTCCAGAGTTTATCCATGAGAGGATAAATCTCATTTACCTCTGAGCCTGTTGGAAGGAAATAACAGAATTGGGGATGCCCCATCCCCATCAAAATTCTCAGTTTTCAATTTATCAAATTTCTCTATTTCTCAAAATTTGGGGAGAGGGGGTAAAAATGAGGGGGACAATTGCCAGAAAAAGACAGAAAAAGAGGCAAAAAAAAAAAAGGTAATTTTATTAAAGCCAGACACTCTGATAGAAAAGAAAAATTATAAAGGGAAAAAGGAAAATAATAAAAAGCAACCCTTTTGTCACGGGAATTACAACGGTCACACACAACTACCCATGGCATCCACGGTGACACGGGGGAAACAGCAGGGGGGTGGCACAGGGTGGGGGGGTCCCCTCCCTCCCCTCCCTTGCTTTTCCCCTGTGCGAGGCTTTTTTTTTTTTACATTTTTCTTCGGTTTTTTCCTTTTTTTTTTTCCTCCATTTTCTACTATTTTTTGTACTTTTTGTTCCTTTTATTTCCTTTTTAAAACAGTTCACGAGAAAATTCATGCGGAAGAGAGAGAGAGAGAGAGAGACACACGACGGCGTAGAAACCCCAAAACAGCCTCTAAGGAGAACCAGAAATTCCTTGTTTTTCCTTTTTTTTTTTTTTGGCGTTTTTTTACTTTTTCTTCTCAGTTTGTCCTTTTTTTTTTGTCCTTTTCAGAGTCGTAGCCTTTTTTTGTTTGTTTGTTTTGAAACAACATCCAGACGAGTAAAGCGGGGAGCGCATGCAGCGGGCGCCTCCGACACATGCACGATGCAGGCAGCGCTTGGGTTTGGGCTTTTTTTGTCATTTTTACACATTTTCCTCTTTTTTTAAATAATTTTTAAATTATGCTTTTCCTGGTCTGAACCAGAATTGAGTTGTTTTGTTGTTAATTTTGATTTTTTTTGTTATTGTTGTCTTCTTGCTTCAGCGAGGGATTTGCACGATGCCATGAAGGGGACGGACGCACACGCACGCGGGGACATCACACTCACGGGGACACCAGCCGGGAAAAGGGGACACTGGGGGGGGTTTGGGGACAGCTTGGGACCTGCCACCCCCTCACCTGGCGCTGTCACCCCTTGCTTTGTCACTGTCACCTCCCTACTCTGAGCCAGTAACACCGAGCTGGGAGGCATGGCTTGGGGACAAAGTGCGGGTGGGAAACGGGACAACGCTCCCCAAAATTGGTGATAGCTTGGGGACACCAAGGTGGGGACACCAAGGTGGGGACACTGAGGACAGCCCCCTCCAGTGTCATTTTTGGGGGTGTGCCCATGGAGGGTGGCAATTGTCACCTCCTCATGTAGATGTCCCAATGGAGGTGGTACTTGTCACCCTCCCATGACATTTTTCAGCGTGTCCACAAGGGGGCGACACTTTTCACCCCTCCCCATCAGTTTTTGAGGGTGGCATTTTGGGGTGGCACTTGTCACCCACCCCATGCATGTGTCCCCAAAGAGGTGTCAATTGTCACCCCCATGTCGTTTTTGGGGGTGTCCCCATGGAGGGTGGCAATTGTCACCTCCTCATGTCTGTGTCCCAATGGAGGTGGCACTTGTCACCCCCATGACATTTTTGAGAGTGTCCACAAGGGGGCGACACTTGTCACCGCCTCATGTCATTTCTGCGCGTGTCACCACAAGGGTGGCAATTGTCACCCCCATGACATTTTTGAGGGTGTCATAAAGGAGGATGTCATTGTCACCTGCCATCTGGGCGTCCCCAAGGGGATGGCACTGCCACCTCTCCATATGTGAGTCATTGTCAGCCCTCCATTTTGGTGTCCCCACAGGGGTGGCATTGTCACCCATAGAGGATGGCATTGTCACCTCCCATCTGGGCGTCCCCAAGGGGCTGGCACTGCCACCTCTCCATTTTGGTGTCCCCAAGGGAGTGGCATTGTCACCTCCACGTGGGTGTCCCAAAAAGGGGTGACATTGTCACCCGTGGAGGATGGCATTGTCACCCTCATCACCTCCATCTGGGTGTCCCCGAGGGGGTGGCATTGTCACCTCCTATGTTGGTGTCCCCAAGTGGGTGGCATTGTCACCCATGGGGGATGGCATTGTCACCTCCATCTGGGTGTCCCCACAGGGGTGGCATTGTCACCTCCCCCCATTTTGGTGTCCCCAAGGGGATGGCATTGTCACCTCCAGCCAGCAGAGCTCGGGATCTGTCGCTGCGCCCTCCCTGGGGTGACACAAGGTGACGGGAGGTGACACCGCGGGGCAGGGGAGGGGACAGCGCCAGGTGCCACCACCGGCCCGGCCCCGGGAGCTGCGGCTTTGCTACAGAGAATTCACTTTGGTACCGAGAACAGAAATTAATTAAAAACAAAATTAATTCCAAACGTGTCAGTGACTGCTATTGCTGCTGGCACTGGGGGTGGGCGGGGGTCCCCAGGGCCACCAGGGGACACCCGGGGACACCTGGGGACAAGGAGAGAGGGCGGGGACTCAGCGCGAGGGCGATGAAGCCGCTCTGGGAACCACGAGGAGCTCTAAACCTAAGCAGGGATTTTAAATCCACCCCCTAAATAATACCGTGACGTGATTTATTTATTTCTCTTCTTTTTCCTTTTTTTTTAAAGTTTTTTTTTTAAGTTTTTTTTCCCCTCTTTAAATATTTATATATAGATTTATATTACGTATATTATATATATATAATATGTAAATATATTTTTTAAAACAATATAAAATGTTAAGACACTTCACTTAAATGTAAAGAGTTGCTTTTTTTGCAATCCAAAGAAATTGCATCATGATTTTTTTTTTCATTTTTTTTCCTTTCTTTTTTTGGTCTTTTTTTTTTTTTGGTTTTTTGTTCTTTTTTGTGTGTGTTTTCTCTTTGTTATTCAAAAAAAGGCTCTCATTTCTTCTGTACAAAAATGATCGAGATACAAAAAAAAACAAATTAAAAAAACAAAACAAAACAAAAAACCGGAGGAGGGGGAAAAGGAAGAAAAAAGGAATTGAAATTTAAAAAAACCCGAAAATAATCAACCCAAGGACGAAACAGAGAACGGAAGGAGTGATTGGATCTTGTGCTGCACACACAGAGCACACGCACACACACACCTGGGCACACCTGGGTGCACCTGGGGTACACCTGGGAGCACCTGGGAGTACCTCGGCACCACCCAGTGCACCTGGCACAACCTGTGGAGCACCTGGGCCCACCTGGAGTACACCTGGGCCCACATGGGCCCACCTGGAGCACATCTGGCCACAGCTGGCTGCACCTGGAGCCCACCTGGGCACAGGTGGGTACAGCTAGGGCGCACCTGGGGCATACCTGGAGCGTACCTGAGCACACCTGGGGTGTACCTCGGCACACCTGGAGCCCACCTGGGCACACCTGGGGTGTACCTGGGGCCTACCTGGGCCCACCTGTGGCACACCTGAGGCCCACCTGGGCACACCTGGCCCAGCCCCGCTGCAGGGAGGTGCCCACGGGCCCCCCGCCCGCTCTCCCCCAGGCCGGGCCGGGCCGGGGCTGCTCCCCCGGGGCTCCGGGCCCCCGTCCCGCCCGCCCGTCCCCACCGGGAGGGGACGGAGCCGCGGCCGGGTGCCCCCCACCCCGGCATCACCGCGCCCCGCTGGATCCCGGACCCCTCCCCAATTCACACCCGCGCCCTGCGGCCCCTCCGGCACTCCCGGGGACCCCCCGGCCCCCCTCGAGGGGACGCGGCGGCGGCGGCGGCGACAGCGGCGCGCGATGTCCCCGAGCCCCGCGGTGTCCCCGAGCCCTCGGCCCCGCCGGCCACCCACCGGCGAGCCCTGGCCGGAGCTGCGCTCTCCTCCTGCGGGGACACGGCCGCCGCTCCCGGCGCGCTCGGGGGCCGCTCCGGGGCTCGCTCCGGGGGTGTCCTCGGCCGCCGCTGCTTCCCGGTTTTCCGCCCGGTGGGAGCTGGAAGCTGCTCCTGGCTGGACGCTGGTGGGGGGAAGCTCTGAGAGCTCTTAAATAAACAGAAAAAAAAAAAAAAAAAAAAAAAAAAAAAAAAAAAAAAAAAAACCAAAAAAGGAGGGGACGGGAAAGGGGGGAAAAGAGAGGGGGGGACCAAACCAACAGCGATCCAAAGGGGAGGGGAAAAAAGGAGAAAAGGAGGAAAAACCAAAAAAAGAGAGAGAGAGAAACAGAAAGTGGCTGGTTGGCCATGGCGGAGCGGGAGGGGACACAGAGGTCGGGCCGAGGCGCGGCACAGGCGAGACAACATAAGTTCGTTTGGCGGAGCGGAGGCGACAAGAACATGGATCAAACAGAAAGAGGAGGGGACACAGGTGGCGGATTCCCTCCAGAGCGCCTCAGGGAGAAGCCAAGTCCCAGGGAGGAAGAGGAGCCCGAGGAAGAGAGGAGGAGCCCCCCGGAGCAGGAGAGCGGCCGGGCGGAGCTGGCAGGGGCGCTCAGAATGAGATGGAGGAGTTCCTGGCCCCAAAGGAAGTCAATACGGGGATGGATGTTCTGCCAGCTGCGGGTTTTTCTGAGACCGTGGGGGAGGTCTCACTGGCCTCTTTAGATGGTCTAGTGGCCTGGAAAGAAAAGCAAGATTCAAGGAGGACGAGGACGAGGAGAAAGGGGTGGAAAGTTTGAAGA
This sequence comes from Ammospiza nelsoni, assembly GCF_027579445.1. Lineage (NCBI taxonomy): Eukaryota > Metazoa > Chordata > Aves > Passeriformes > Passerellidae > Ammospiza > Ammospiza nelsoni. The sequence goes on along the minus strand of NC_080658.1, from coordinate 345,172 downwards.
AAAATAAAGAAAAAGCTTAAAAAAAAAAAAAAGAAGACAAAAGAAAGGAATAAAAAAGAGGGAAAAAACCAACAAAAACAAAGACAGGAAAAACCCAGAAACAACCGAGAAGCGAAGGGAGTTGGTTCAGAAGCAGCACTGAGTCAGGCCTGAGGTCAAGCAGCTGGAAAAGGGCCACCACAAAGAGCACGACAAGAGCGGGTCCCACGTGTCACTGCACGGGCAGGGGACGGCCCCGAGGGGAAAGGACGGACGGACGGACAGACGGGCACACGGACACACAGGCACACACAGCCGGGGGGGCACAGGGGACACGGGGGAGGCACAGGGGGGACAAGAAGGGCAGCGTTAGAGCGGGCACAGCCCCCGGGGCAGCGCCCGAGGGCGGCCGTGCCCACCCTGTCCCTGTTCCTGTCCCTGTCCCTGTCCCTGTCCCTGTCCCTGTCCCTGTCCCCGCCGTGCCAGGGGGGCACGGGCACGGCCCGACCCGGCTCGGGAGTGACACCGAGAACCCCCAGGGATGGGGAGAGGGATTTGGGATCCTCCAGCCCCACCTCGCCCCCAGTGAAGGGGCTGGGCTGCGGGGGGACACCCCCAAATCCTGCATGGGGATAGAAGTGACACAGAAAGTCCTGTTGAGGCCACCCCAGCGAGGGCCACGTGGGACAGAGGCGTCACCAAGGTGGTGACACCGAACAGGCGGGGCTGTGCTGCTGGGTGGCCTCCAGGGGAGGGGACCTGGTGGCCTCAAGGGGTGGGGAGATGCTTCCCGGCCCCTCAGGTTTGTCCGGTGTCCAGTGCAGGAGGAATCCAGAGGGAATCCCTGCCCCTCCCTGATTCCATGGGGTGGGACAACCCCACACGCCAGAGGGGACACTCAGGGACACCCTGAGCTTGAGGACCTCAAAAAGACCCCAAAAACCCTCCAAAAACCTCAAAAAACCTCCATGGGGAGGTTTTTCTACTGGGAATGGAGCAGCCGAGGGGGGTTTCGCCCTGTTTGCCAACAGGTGCCCGTTTTGCTCATTCCACATTTTTCCCCCCAAACCCTGATGTGAGGAGCTGGGAAATCCTTTGGATTGTCCGGCGGGGCTGACGGATGCACGAGGATGAGCAGAATTGGGTTTATTGCACGGTTTGGGGGTGGAAAAGGGGCCAAGACACAGAGCAGGGGCAGAGCTGGGCTCCGGGTGAACCCGCCCGTGGTGCTGCTGCCCAGCAGGGGTGAAGGGGCGCTGGGAGGGGGGACAGGCCAGCAGGGAGGGACAGAGGGATGCCGCCCAAGTGGCCGTGATCCCCCGGCCAGCTGGGAATGCACGGCCAGCACTGGGGTGACAGCAGGGACAGAGGGGGGAGCCCCGGAGCTGCCCCCGGGTGGGTGGGGAGGGGTCAGTGCTGGCTGCTGGCTGCTGGGGATACTCCATGGCACCCCAAAACGCTTCTCTTCCAGCTGCTGTGGCCCACTTGCCCTGTCCCCACAGTGCCACCACCCCACCTGGGACACCCCAAGCTGCTTCTGTGGGGGCACGGGGGGGCCCGGCTCCCCAAAACCTCCCCAGGCAGGGAATCCCCATCCCCACGTGGCTCTGCCATGCTCATCAAGGAGGTGGCACTGTCCCCCGGGGTGAGGGGACAACGTCAGGGCTCAGCCACCCCCTCAGGGTGACACCCAGCACTGGGGACAAACCCTTCAGCCTCATCCCACAGCGAGGATGAGTTCGTGACTCTCTCGTGTCCCTGTCCCCAGCCCCAGGGCGGGCACAGAGTGTGACAAGAGCCCCTCCCGCGCCGCCACCACCGCGTCCCTCTGTCCCCAACCCCGCCGGGCTCAGCCGAAGCCAAGAAGGCACCAAGGAAGGGAGGATGCAGTCCCAGAACTCATCCCCGGCTCGGGTGTGCCCGGCTCGGGCCATGTCCAGCTCAGGTGTGCCCGGCTCAGGTGTGCCCGGCTCGGGTGTGCCCGGCTCGGGCCGTGCCCTGGGTGGTGCCAGGGCTGCGGGCAGCCCCGGGGCGGCTCTAGGGGTGGAGTACCTGCTGCTGGCCCTGGATCCGCATGTACTCCATGCGCTGCTTGATGTGCTTGCCCTTGTCGGGGCTGCCCTGCTGGCCCTGCTTCAGCCGTGACGCCGGATTCACCACCTTCATGGCCGGGATGGAGACGCCGCCGCTCTGCCGGGACACAAAATCCGGGGAGAAAGGGTTAAAATCGGCCGGTGGAGCCCTGGCCGGCACCGCTGGGTGCCCGGAGCTGCGCCACCCCTGCCAGCGCTGCCCGAGGGGACAAGGCCGGGCCGGGACCGGGTCACCGGCTCGCCCCGAGCTCCAAACCCCGCCAGGACTTACCGGGAGGCACCCGAGAGGGAGTTTAGGGACACACGGCAAACACCGGGACACCGAGGGCGGGACGGGACAGCCCGCGGGGCCGAGAGAGAGGGAAAGAGGCGGCGGCAGGCAGAAGCAGATTCCAGGTGGGAACGGCGGCAGTGGGAGTACAGAGGAGTTTATTTGCTGTGCACAGGTGAGGATACACAGACGGCAGTGCCACACACACCCCGTGTCCCCTCCCGTGCCAAGGTCCCCTCCTGCCTGTCCTGCTCCAGCCCAGGCTGGGGAATCCCTGGCTCAGGTGAAGCCCTGGGATCCTCCCGGGGGGGACACGGGGGATTCCCGCAGCTCCAGCACGAGGAAATCACCAAAGGATGGAATATCCTCAGCTGGAAGGGACCCTCGAGGATCAGAGTGCAAATGCCAGCCCTGGAGAGCCCCACAAGCGCCTGTGCCACACCATCCCCGGCATTCCAGCGCTGGGAATCTTCCCTGAATGTGACACCAGCCTGCCCTGCCCTGCCCTGCTTTAGGAATGACCCATCACAGCCTCTCCCATCTCAGCCTAACCCTGAGCCTGGCTTTGCCCCAGCCCCAGCAGTAAATCCATCCCGCAGCTCCGCTTCCTGTTTCCCGGGAAAAAAAAACTGGGAAAAATTGCAGCTACAGCCCCGTTCACCCAGCGAGAGCCCCCGAGGAGGGAGCGAACGGCTCCAAATGGAAAAGGAGATTTATTCCCCAGCGCTGGCTGTTAATAAAGGAGCAGGTTGTCGTCGCAGCGGAGCTCAGGGCGTTTTTCCCCTCCCTGTTTTTCTCAGATATTCAGCTGGATTCCACCAGAAAGCAATTTGGGATGGCTTCAGGGAGCTCGTGCTGTGCTTTAATTAGGAGAAACATCTGCCAGGCTCCGGCTGCCGCTCGTTAGGAGAGGGATTTTATGGAAAATGGTGAAACTGAGAGCGGTGCTTCGGCACCAGCCCTGGCCGACCCTGTGGGATGCTCTTGGACCCCGTGGGATGCCCATGGACCCCGTGGGATGCTCTTGGATCCCGTGGGATGCCCATCTTGGACCTGGTGATCCAAAATCCTGCCAGAGCAGAAGAATCCCCCTCATCCAGGGTCTAATTCCAGTACAGGATCAGCCAGCACCACCCGGCACTGTGTCCCTTCCAGCTCCTGCCTGGCTCACTCCTGCCCTTCCCAAACCCCTCCAAGAGTCAGGGAGAAGAGGAAGATTCGTTCTCCAGCTCGGCTCTGCCTGGAGGTGGAGTCACAGAGAGGGAGCAGGCAGAGGAAGAGACATCAGAGCGAATCCAGGGCAGAGCAGGGCACGGGGGAGAAGAGAAAATGAACCTGGGGCGTGCTGGGGGGCAGCTGCGGCTTGGGGAGCAGCGCTGGCTTGGTCCTGCTCGCAAAGGGACTCTCGGCAGCGCCGTCCTTGGCCTGGCTGAGGTCCAGCGCGGTGTCACCGTCGCAGCCTCCGTGCCCGAGGTCCCCCAGGCTCCTCCCGGCCTCCTCGGGTCCCGGCGCGTCCCTGGGGAACGCGAATTCCACGGCGGGGTGGCTGCTGATCTCGCTGATGGTCATCTCTAGCTCGCGGATGGTTTCCTCCAGGCTGTCCAGTCTCTGGTAGGTGTCCTCGTAAATCTCCTTTTTCCCCGGGCCCGCGGGGTTCAGGTGGCCTCTGCAGAGCCCCTCTGACGCTTTCCCCGCCCCTCCGGGGCCGCCCCCGGGGGCCGCAGCCCCTCCGTCCCATCCCGGCGGTGCCGCGGCGGGGCTGCACCGGGCCGGGCTCCGCTCCGGGGGCGGCTGCTCCGCCCGGGAAAGTCCCGCTGCCCTCGGGGCGGGGTCCCTGCCCGCGGGCACCCCGGGATGTGCCCCTGGATGGGCCGGAGGGCTCTGCTCCCTCCATGCGGCTTTGGGCGCCCCAGGTGAGTGTCCAGGAGCGAGCCTGGCTCCTCTTTGGGAGTCCCCATGGCCAGCGGGAATTTGGGGAATGATCCCGGCACCCACGGAGGGGAGTGCGGCCTCCGCAGCTCCAGAACCTTCCCCGCGGCTCCGAGGAGGCTGCACAGCCTCGGTATTTTGGGGACAAGCCTTGTCACCGCCTCCTGGCCTGCCGGCAGCGTCCAGAGCCGCGTCCCCTCTTTGTTCCCCCATTTTATCCCTCGGGAAAGGCGGGGCTGCCAAGGGAAACGCCCGGGATGCGCTGCCGGGGGGCTGCGGGGCTGGAGGGGGCTCCTGTGCCAGCGGGGACTTTGGGGAGCTGCCAGGAGCCGCCACGCGGCCTCTCCTGGTCCCCTCGGGTGGCAGCTGCCCTGCCGGTGCTGCTCTGCCCGGTGCCACCCACAGCTCCGGCTCGGCTTCGGGGCTCGGCGGCTCCGACACCCACTCGGTGAGCACGATCTGGGGCAGGGAGAACGCCCGGCTGGCCGGGGCTGCCGGCGCCAGCGGCTCCTAGGTAGAGAATTCAGACAGGTTAGGCGCCAGGAGGCAGCGGGGTTTGCCTGGGGAGGCACCACGGGGCGCCACAAATTATTGGGGTCCCCCATGCTGGCACCTCTGGGCATGGCAGAGCTCCAGGTGGGAGTTTGGGAAGGAAGGGAGGCTCAGCTCCCTCCGGCCCGTCCCATATATCCCAGCGGGATTCACGGCATGGTCAGGGGCTGGAGGGTATTGCTCAGCTCCCTCCTCCAGCCCTGACATCCCACAGGGATCCACAGCATGGACAGGGCTGGAAAGGGATGTTCAGTTCCCTCCTGCCCAGCCCTACATCCCATCGGACCCAGAGCATGGACAGGGCTGGAAAGGGATGTTCAGTTCCCTCCTGCCCAGGCCTGACACCCCACAGGGACCCAGAGCATGGACAGGAAATGGAAGGGGATGTTCAGCTCCCTTCTCTAGCCCTGATGTCCCAGTGGGACCCACAGCATGGGCACGAGCTGGAAAAGGATGTACAATTCCCACACATCCACCAGGACCCAGAGCACAGACAGGGAATGGAGGGGAAGCTCAGTTCCCTCCTGTCCAGCCCTGACATCCCATTGGAGCAAAAAGCTTCAAATCAAAACCCAAACACCGGGCTCTGCTCCAACCCTTCCCTTTCCGCGCGCTCGGGGCGGGGTCTCCCCTGCACCGCCCGCCCCCGGTGCCGTGAGAGCGGCGGGCGGTGCCCGTGCCGTGCCCGGTGCCGTGCGGGGCGGCCCGGGAGCCTCCCCGAGCCGCGGCCGTGGGTTAGTGCTGGCTCCGGTGCCGTGTGAGTGCCGGGAGCGAGGCGGTGAGGACAGAAGGTGGTGATTAGTCGGTTAAATCAGAGAAAAGCAGCAGAAGTGAGCTGAGAGGAGGCAGAGGAGGAAGGTGAGAGCGCAGCCCGTGGAGCCGTTACCTTCCATCCTTCTGCTGCCACCGTGGTTCCCCACGGCTCGGAGTGGCCCGGGGACACGGCCTCGAGGGGCTCACAGCGGGGCACGGGGAGAAAAGGGGAGGCTGAGCTCCGCTGAAACACCTGGGGAGTCAAACACGGCTGTTGGAGCGAGGGAGGGGCGACCTGGGTCTGCAGTGGGGTCACGGCCCGAGCGGGGCTCGCAGCAGGAGGGGTGGTGACGGCTGGCAAGGACAGAGGCAGCATTTTCCCCTGTGCTGCTGGCAGGGCCACCTGTCACCTGGCCAGCTGTGCCATCAGAGCCCTGGCCAGCAGTGTCACTGGTCCTCTGGCCAGGAGGGTCACTGGTCCAGTCTGGCAGCATCACTGGTTCCCCTGCCTGCAGCATCATCACCTGTCCCACACCTGCACCATGCCCAGTTCTCCTCCCTCCTGGAGGAAAACCATCCAAGGAAAAACCATCCAAGAAAATACCACCCCCTCCCCACTGCGGCACCTGTGCCGTGCTCAAACCCAGGTGAGTCTGGCTTAAATCTCAGGGTGGGAGGGAAGTGCAGAAGGAACATCCAGCTGTGCAGCACCCAGCTGTGCAGCAGCCAGGTGTGACACACCTGTCCCCAGCAGTGCCACTGCTCTGTCCTCGCGGCCCTGGGCAGAGCAGGGACCCCGGTGCGGTTCCGGTGCTGGGGATGTCACCCCGAACCACTCCCCCGAGCTGTCCCCCGAGCAGAAGGGCGGGGCGGTGTCACCTGCGGGCGGTGCCACCTGCGGGCGGGGTCCCGGGGTCCCGCCCCCCTCCCGCGCTCACCTCCAGCTCGGCGATGATCCGGTCCTCGTCGTCGTCGTCCTTGACGGCCGAGGCGATGATGGGCGGGGTGGATGCGGGCCGGACCACCTCGGACACCGCCCGCCTCAGCTTCACCTGCGGCTTCGGCGTCTCCAGCTCCTCCGACTCTGCCTTCTGCCGGGGGGAGCGCGCCGTGAGGGCACCGGGAGGCACCGGGAGGCACCGGGAGGCACCGGGGGGCACCGGGGGACACGGAGGGACACCGGGGGACACGGAGGGACACCGGGGGACACCCGCCCTGCCCATCCCAGCCCAGCCACCACCCTCACCTTCATAAAGCCGGGCTCCTTCTTGCTGGTGACGATGACCTCTCCGCTGCGGGTCGTGGTCAGCCCGTGTGACGAGGGGAAGCTCCGGCGGGGCGGGGGAGGCGGCGGCGACTTGGAGGGTTTCTCGGTGCGGTACCGCGGCACCGTCAGCTCGTCTGGGCACAAAGGGGGCTCTAAGGGGCCCTGCCCCTCTCATCCAACCCCCGCACCTTGGGGACAGCACCGCGCACCTCCAGCCTCGCCTCTGGAGGCGACCCCGTCCCTCCCCACCCCATACCTGAGCCCCGGCGGCCGTTGGGGTCCCCTTTGCCCCCCGATTTGGGGGTGTGCTGTGGCTTGGAGGGTTTGTGCTCGGGTGTGGAGGCGGCGCTGCCGCTGCCCGGGGTTTGTTTGTGCTTGGCTGCGAATTCCAGGTCGGGGATGGCCTTCATGAGCTCGGCCTGCGTCTCCTCCAGGAGCCGGTTGATGTCCTTGGCGCTGTACTGGGTGAGCGCCGCCCGCTTCTCCTCCCAGTCCCGCTCGGCCGCCTGCGGACACAGAGCCTGCTCCAGCCCCGTCCCTGGCAGGAAGGACGTGACCCCAGAGCCCCGTGACTCCCCCAGACCCGCTGCGAGGAGCTGGGGGGCGGATTTTTACCCCTGTCCTCAAATTTCACAGAATCACCAGGTTGGAAGAGACCTCCAAGATTATCGAGTCCCATCCAGCCCCAGCACCTCAACTCAACCCTGGCACCCAGTGCCACATCCAGGCTTTGTTAAGCACACCCAGGGATGGTGACTCCACCACCTCCCTGGGCAGAACATTCCAGAACTTTATCACCTTTCTGTAAAAAACATTTTCCCAATATTCAACCCAAATTTCCCTCGGTGCACCTGTGTCCTCTGGTTCTGTCAGTTCCTGGAGAAAGAGCCCAGCCTCACCTGAGCACAGGCACCTTTCAGGAGCTGTGCAGGGTGATGAGGGCACCCCTGAGTCTCCTTTTCTCCAGGTGGGCACCCCCAGCTCTCATCCAACCCCTCTGCAGCAAAGGCGCTGCCAGCGCTCCTCCATCAAGGAGCAGAAGGGTGGGCACTGCTCCCACTCCCATTTTCACCTTCCCAGACCCTCCTGAGGAGCCCCCCCGAGCTGAGCCCCCCAGATCAGGCTCTCACCTCCACAGACACGGCTTTGTCCGCGCTCTTCTTGCTGGGGGTCTCAGGCCCCGTCTGCGTCTTGGCGGGCACCATCTCCGGGGCCCGTGAGGGGTTATTGCTCTTGCCGGGGTGGCTCTGGGGCTGTGGGGTGAAGCCCAGGGGCTCGGGGGTGCCCGTCAGGTGGTGCAGGCTCACGGGAGGGCTGGTGGGCATCTCCAGCTCCAGCCCTTTGCTGAAATCCGTCTCCGGGGCCACCTTCTTGGGCGACTGGCTCAGGCTGCTGGGCGAGCTCCACACGCCCTCCTCCACTTGTCTAGGGCAGAGCGGAGGCACTGAAGGGCCGGGGGGCACGGGGAGGGCACAAAATCCTCATTTCCTCAAGGCTGAGGTGCTCTGGGCTGGGCTCGGTGCTGGTTTGGGGGGGCCTGTCCGGAATGGGGATCCCTCCAAACGCTTCCCCTGCTCCAGACCCGGCTGGAGCTGCCCTTGGGATCGAGGATTTATTCGGGATGAGGGCGCTGCGGGTTCCTACAGGCTCGTTTCCCTGGGAAACGGGGCTAGAGCAGAGCCCGGGGCCATCCCAGAGGGCGGCCGGGCAGAGAGCCGTCCCTAATGGGATCCTAATGGGATCTTAATGGGATCCTAATGGGATCAGGCAGGTGAAATCCACCCCGCAGCGGCTCCGGGAGAGGATTTTTCTCTGGCTGAGGATTTTTCCACCACAGAACAGCTCCCTGCTCCTCGGGAAAGAGGCTTCTGCTCACGCCAAGGGCTGTGTGTCTGTCCTGATGTAAAATCCTGCTTTATTCCCAAGGAAAAATGAGGTTTGTATCAAAAGAGGGGGTCCTACACACACCTGGAAAGGGCTGAGGGTATTTTTGGGGTGCTTTAGCAGAAAAAAGAGGCTTTTACCAAAAAGGGTTCCCATCCACTCCTGGAGAGGACCGTGAGGGTGTTTTTGGGGTGCCTTAGCAGAAAAAGGAGGCTTTTATGGAAAGAGGGGGGGCCTGGAAAGGACTGAGGGTATTTTTAGGGCCCTCTTTTTGGGGTGCTTCAGCAGAAAAATGATCATTTTGTGCACACCCCTTGGATGCCCTCCCGCCCTGAGAGTTTGGGATGCACAGAGAGGAGGTGGCACAAAGGGGACAAACGTGGCACAGTGGGGACAAAGGGACACCGAGGGCGTGGCTGTGCCCTCGGGGCTCACCTGCGGATCTGCGCCAGCGTGTCGGTGACGGTCTTGCAGCGCTTGAGGAGCCCGTCCAGGCGGTTGGGCTCCTCCTTGAGGAACTTGACGGCCTCCACCTCCACCCGCAGCACCACGCGCATCTTGCTCTGCAGGCTGGGGAACTGGGCTGCCAGGGGACACCGCTGTCACCCCTGTGACCCTCCTACTGTCCAGCTGGCACTGCCAGGGCCGCCAGGACCCCATGCCATGGGTGTCCTGCCAGGTGGGGCAGGATGGATCCAGGGAAAGTCTGGATTGATGGGTCCAGCCCGATTTTAGGGTGGAGGTGTCCCCTCTACAGCTGTGGCACAGGGTGTGGCAGTGATGGGCACCTGGGAGGGCAGGGGACCACCCTGACAGGGACAAACCCCTAGATCCAGGGCAGGGAGAACCTGGAGAATCCCAAGAGAAAACACAAATCTGGGAAATCCAGGAGAATCTCAGGTGCAAACACCCAAATTCCAGGCCAAGGAAAATCTGGAATATCCAGGGATGGAGCAGGGAAACTCCGGAAGGCTCTGTTTGCTCCCCAGCCCCTCCTCACCCTTCAGGTCCGTCAGGGTCTCCCCCAGCTGCTTGAGCACCACGGCCTTCTCCTCCAGCTCCTGCGCCGGGATCAGCCGGTGGTTGTGCGCCAGATCCTTCTGGATCTTCTCCACGGACTTCTCCAGGTCACTGGGAGGACAGGGGAGGGCAGGGGGTCACTGGGGGGGCCACTGCTGGGTCAGGAGGGTGGAGAGCCCCGAGGGTGGCAGCGGGAGAGGGGAACACTGGGATGGGGACCCCTCCTCAGGCTGGGCTGGGGACCCATCCTCATGTAGGGACATGGTTACTGCATAGGGACCCCCTCATCTGGGGACATGGTCACTGCCTGGGGACCCCTCCTCACTCAGGGACATGGTCACTGCATGGGGACCCCCTGATTTGGGGACATGGTCACTGCATGGGGACCCCCTGATTTGGGGACATGGTCATTGCATAGGGACCCCCATCTTGGTGCCACGCCCTGGGCAGTGCAGAGCTGCTCTGTGCCCCCTGTCTGTCTCTCCCATGCGGGCTCACTTGAGCTGCTGGGTGATGAGCTCCTCCTCGTTGAGGTAGCGCAGCCGCTCCTCCTCCACCAAGCTGCGCTGGCGCTGCAGAGGGTCCTCGTGCTTGCGCATCGTGTCCGTCACCCGCACGCTCAGCTCCGTCTCCGTCCGCCGCAGCAGCGACTTCACCGTCTCCTGGTTCTGCAGCTGTGGGGAGGAGCAGGAGGAGGAGGGGTCAGGCTGAGAGAGACCCCCTCAGGAGGGGAAACAGGTCCTGATGAGGGAGCAGCCCTGAGATGGGCGAGGAGAGGGATCCCTGAGCCTGAAATTGGGAAAGATCCCTGAGCTGGGCATGGGGAGGGATCCCTGGGGTTGGAGTGGGGAAGGATCCCTGGGATTAGATTTGGAAAAGATCTCTGGGGTTGAATTTGGAAAAGATCCCTGGAGCTGGATGCAGGAAGGATCCCTGAGGTTGGAGTGGAGAGGAATCCCTGAGCTTGGGTTTGGGAAGGATCCCTAGGGCTGGAATATGAGGGGATTCCTGAGCTCAGATTTGGAAGGGATCCCTGAGCTTGGCTTTGGGGACGTTCCCCGAGCTCATCTCCAGGACAGATCCCCGAGCTCTCCCACACCAACCCCAGCGCACAAAGGGGATTTTCCCGTCCCAACCCAGTAAGAGCTGGCTCAGATCCGGGGTCCCCTCTCCCCAGGTGTCCACCTGCAGCTTCTTGAGCTGCTGCAGCTGGTTGCGGAGGTCGCTGGCGTTCTGCTGCAGGTCGTGCAGGTGCAGCTGCATGTGCAGGCGGGTGATGGCCGTGGGCTGCCCCGCCGGGGTGCTGGTGGCCGAGGGCGGCGGCGGCGCGGGCACCGGGGTGCCCATGCCACTGCGGCTGGTGGCTGGGGGGAAAGCAGAGGCTGCTGAGGGGTTTTGGTGCCCGGTTCTTTTCTTTCCCCACCCAATCCTTCATCTCTGGTGGTCTCCATAATTTCCCCATCCATGCTAAGCCCACCCTGAGGCCACCCCAGAGCAGAATGGGGGGACCCACTGGTTGCCAGTGATTCCATAGCATTTTAGCTTTTATATTTTTCAAATCCCATACTGCTTTAGGGAAATAATTCTGAAATTCCAGTCAGCTGCTGCTCTCCTGTTTTATTCAGACAAAACAATTCCTCTCCAGGCCTGTAACTCAAGGACACCTCACTACCTCAGCCCCCAAAAAATATTTAAAAAGTGAATTGCAGGGAGGAACCAAACTGGGAGTAAATTGCTTCATTATCTGAATCTGTAATTGGAGGATTAACCCAAATTACATCAATTAATTGATACATAGGTGGACCAAACTTATAACTGTCTGAAAAACTTGTGACCATCTTCCATTTTGGGTGCAGCCCCTTGGGGAGGCTTTGTCTGCCCTTAACGTACCTGGAGGCCCTTCATTAAATAGATTAACTTTAATTCTCTTAACTCTGGTTTTAGGTAAGCCTGAAAAAGGCATCACCAGCACATGAGGAGCTGCAGAGCCCACTCTGGGACACCCACGGGGGTCCTGCAGGGCTGGGGGTCACTCACACGCTGATGGGGGGGTCCCGCCGTTGGTGGCTTCTGTCTTCTCACTGAAACCAAAGAGAGGAGGGGGCTGAGTGTGGGTGGGTTTGGTGTCCCCTGGGAGGGGGACAAACCCCCCAGGAGGGACATCCTGGCCCCGGGATCCCAGAGCTGCCCTCACCTGGGGGTCTCGGCCTCGGAGCCGCGGAGCAGCGCACTCTGCACCAGCCCCGTCAGGCTGGCGATCTGCTTCTCCATGGCCTCCATCCGCTCCCTGCGCCGGGAAAGGGACGGAGATGGGTCATGGGCTGTGTCTGCCACCACAGCCACCCCCCGTTTGCTCCTGGCCCTGCTCACAGCCCGTCTGTGCCACCCGGGAGCTGGGGACACGGCTGTCACCAGCTGCAGCCACGCTCCTCATTCCCTGTCTGTGCTGCCCTATTCCCCATCCCGACACCGCAGTGGGGACAGGGCAGCACCTTCCTCTGCTCCTCCTCCTCCTTCCCATCCACTCCTCCTCCCCCTCTGGTCAATACAAAATCCCCCTGTAGCAAAGCTCAAACCCACCGGGGATCCCAAATCCAAAGGCAACGGAAAACCTGGAACATCCCAGGTACAAACACAAGTCCAAAGAAACCGGGAGCATCCCAGGTGCCAATACCCCAATCCAGGAGATCCTGGAATATCCCAGGTGCAAACACAAATCCAGGAAAAGCTGGAGCACCCCAGGTGCAAGCACGCCACACCTTCTCTCACCTGGTCTCCGTGTCCTTGGCCGGTCCGGACGATCCGAAGCCCGAGAGCGGCCGCTCTGCAGGGCCAGGGAACAGCTCGGGGGGCCCAGACGAGCTGGGGTTGCGCGTTTTGCCCACGGGGCTGTCCATGAAGACGGAGGAGCAGGAATCCTTGCGGAAGGACTGACGGACGGGCGAGGAGCGGCTGGGCGGGCCCGAGTAGGGGCTGTGCGGGCTCTGCCCGGGCTCCACCATCTTCTGCGGGGACGAGGGCGGCATGCGGAAGCCCAGCCCGGGGCCGTACGTGTCACTGTAGATGGGCGCATTGGGCTTGTACAAACTGTCCTCCAGCTCCGTCTGCAGTGCGGCCGCCGAGTAGGTGCTGAGTGACCGCACCGAGCCCCGCTTGTAGAGCCCCCCCGAGTAGCCAAAGGGGTCCCCCATGCCCGCCAGCGACTGCGTGGAGGTGATGCTGAGCCGGCCCTCGTGCACCATCCCATAGGGGTCCGCGTAGAGCCCCTCGTTCTTCACCAGCACCACGTTCTTGCCCGCCAGGTCCTCGTCGGGTTTGACGTCGCGGCGCTCCAGGATGGCACTAGGGCTGGGGGACACGCCCTGGGCGGGGGGCAGGCTGGACAGGCGCTCGCCGTGGTGCACGGGGCTGCCGGCGTACGAGGGCGGGCGGCCGCCGCTGTAGGACATGCGGGAGCGCGACGGCGACGAGGACTGCAGCACGGGCGGCGGGGAGCCCGAAGCCAGGTGGGAGGCTGGGGAGATGTTGTTGAGCCGGCGGGTGGGGGAGGATTCCCGGGAGGTGTAGACCATGTCCCGCTGTGGAATGGGGTGTGGGGGTCAGCACAGAGTGAGCCCCATCCTGCTGGGCCCTCCACCCCACCAAGGACTGGTGATTCTGTGATTCTGTGATTCTGTGATTCTGTGATTCCCAGCCAGCAGCGGGCTGATTTATCCTGATGATTTGTCCTAATGAATTATCCCCATGATTTAATTCCCTACAAACCATATTTACCACCTCGCTGTCAGCTCCCACCCAGCGCTGGCAGCAGGCAGGATGGATCCCAACCACACACAGATCCCAATTCCCAATCTCTGCTGCTTTCTCTCCCAACTGCTCCCACTTCACCAGGCCCTGCCACCCCCCGGGCTGTCCCCGTGTCCCCTCTCACCCTCAGGTCGCCGTTGGTGATGTGTGAGGCTGGGAACGAGGCGTAGAGCGGCTCTTTCCGGTAGATTTTAATGATGCTTCTGTCCTGGATGTCTCTGGAAGCAGAGGCAGAGCCTGAACACCTGGACAGACCCCTCAAAACCCCAGCACTGTGCCCACCACCCCCTTTTTCCTTCATCCCTCTCCTGGGTTTTAAGATAAGAGTGTGTTCTATTATCTCTTAGAGGTGGGGCAGTTTGCCTCAGAACGTTTTAATTCTAAAATTATAACAATCTGGGGGGGGGGGGGGGGGTTGACATTTTCCATTTTAAGGGAAACTCCTGCCTTCCTTAGCGGACACCTGGCTTTTCAAACCAGGACAATCCCACAGATTTCCCAGTTTGTGATGGATTTAAAGGACAGGAAGCCAGCCCGGGGTGGGATCTGATCCCTCCCTGCTCACCGAACATCCTCCAGCTCGTAGAAGACGTTGCGGGACTCGTCCTTGATGAGGATGGCGGTGTTGGGGGACTTGAGCATGCCCATGGTGAGCTTCTGCGGGAACATGTGCACGATGAGGGCGTGCAGGGTGTCCATGCTGCTGATCTCGTGCGTGATGTGCACACGCCTCGTCTCGTCCCCAAACTGCAGGAACAGCACCCCTGGGAGCACAGGGGGCACGCCGGAGTCAGCTCTGACCACGCTCCTTCTCCACAGAGCTCACAGGGTCTTCCCAGCCAATAAAAAGGGGTTGGGGGAGCTCTGGACACCCAACAGTGCCCTGGTGAAGGTGAAAGGGTCCAGGGCAACCAAAAAAATGGGTTGGGGAATGTTTGGCCACCCAGCCTCGCCCTGGTGAAGGAAGGTGTTCCTAGAGAGCTCTGGGACACCCAAAAAAATGACATGGGGAACTTCTGGCCAAGAGCAGCTTGGTCTGGAATTTTGGGCAGATGGAGACCAACCCAACCCTCCACCACTGAGGTTTTGGGGCCTCTAGGGGTACCTGGGGAGCGCAGCTTGGTCTGGAATTTTGGGAAGATGGAGACCAGCCCCACCCTCCACCACGGGGGTTTTGGGGCCTCCAGGGGTACCTGGGGAGCGCAGCTTGGTCTGGCTGGCCGAGCGGGACAGGGGCAGGCTCTGCCGGAACCGGTTCATCCTGTTGAAGGCCAGCGGCAGCTCCGCCTCCGACATGGTCTCCAGGGACTCGGCCGAGGCGAAGGAGAGCTTGGCTTGGTCGGCCAGGCCAGGCTGGGAGCCCTGGGAGTGCCGGGAGCTCCTGGTCTGCAACGGGACAGGGACAGGGACAGGTCAGGGGGGACAGGGATGGGTGGCCCAGCAGCCCTGGTGAGGCTGGTCCTGCTTTTCCTCGGGAATGGGGTGCCGGGATGGAGAAGCTGGTGATGGGAACATGGAATGTCCTGGGATGGGAGGGAGACACGAAGGTCGGCGAGTGCAACCCCTGGGACACCCCCAAAAATCCCTCCCTGTGCCTGAGGGTGGGGCTGGGCCACATCCAGGGGGCTCCATCCCAAACCCAGGGGGCTCCATCCCGAATCCAGGGATCCTCCATCCACATCCAGAGATGTTCCATCCCATATCCAAGCATGATCCATCCTCATCCAGGGATACTCCGTCCCACATTCCCTCCCCAGCTCAGGCTCTGACGTGTCCCACCCCAGCTCCACGTCCTGCTCCCAGCACAGACCCCATTCCCAATCCCCCCCGCTCCAGGATAAACCTTCCCAGCTCCATCCCGGTGCCTCTGGGCTCCCACACCGGCAAACCCCTGGAATTTAACCCTGGAATTAAAGCCCGGGATTTAACCCTGCAGGAAGGAGCCGAGGCTGCCAGAGCCGAGCGCTGGAATAACCTTGGCTGCTCCCGGAGGTTACACATCCATTACTCCACTCCTGGGAATCCTAAATGCCCAGATCCTTCTGGAAGCAAAGCACGGGGAAGGTTTATGGCTCTGGGAGCCGGGAGGATTTCATTTTCCAGGATCCCCATTTCACAGGAGCCTGCTGCCAGAACGTTCCCACCAAGGATATGGAAAATGTGGATTTTCCAATATCCCAAATATCCCCAATATCTCCAAATATCCACAAATATCTACAAATATCCAGAAATATCCCAAATATCCACAAATACCCACAAATGTCCACAAATAGCCCCAAAACTGTGGCCATTCCCAGCACTGCTGTGTGTTAACAACCCCAAAAACCCAACCCTGGATTTTCCAGACACTTGTTGAAGGTTGGCAAAGCCAACAGAGGGAACAAACAGCTCCCAGGTTTTGGAAAAGGCGGCGCTGGAAAGGGACAACAGCTCTATTTTAAGATGGGGAAAAACAGAAAAAAAAAAAAGAAAGAAATCAATATGAAATGATAACAGCCATCATCGCCATTTAAATGAGACATTAATTGGAAGATTTAATTAATCCTACGAGGCGGGGTTTGGGAGGACTTGAAATGTTCTAGCCCGTAGTTAATTGCTGGAAAATTGACTGCTGGGCTGGGTTGTTGTTGTTGGAGCACAAAGAGCCCTGGCAGAGCCTCACAGCCAGGAAGGGATGCAGGGATGGAGGGAAACATTCCTTGCTCCCATCCCCGGGGCCGTGGGACGCAGCTCTGACCCCTCATGGGGGTGGTTTTGGGGTGGAAAAGGGGGATTTTGGGGCTCCCCGCCCTCAAGGTTGTGGTTTCTGGGTACCCTGCTCGGGGTTTGGGGTGGTGCTGACACAGATCCCAGCCCAGGATGGATCCTCAGGGAAGCTCCTGGTGGGGATGCGAGCCAGGGTTGCAGCTCTGCCTGGCTCTGCCTTCCTGGATCCTTCCCCTGTCCTGTTCCTGTTCTCTGGGATCTCACCCTGCTCTAAATCCATGCCTGCATCCATCCTTTCCACTCCCCACCCCAAATGCCCCCCATCCCCACCCCCGGGGGTGTCAGAGACACCTTCCCTGTCCCAGGTGAGCCAAACACCCCCCATCCCTGCCCTTTTCCCGTTCTCTGGGATCTCACCTAAATCCATCCCTGCATCCATCGATCCATCCATCCATCCATCCATCCATCCATCCATCCATCCATCCATCCATCCATCCACCCCCGGGGGTGACAGGGACATTTCCCTGTCCCAGGTGAGCCCAGCCCCCTCCCGGCCCTGCAGCTGCCCCCGGGCACCGAAGCCTCCCCGCTGTGGATAATTCATGGAATCAGTCAAACCACAAAAAAAACCCAACCAAGCCAGGCGAGATGGGAGTTAATGGGTTTTTAGCCCGGAAGGGACCGTTCTGCCCTGATGCTCTGCACAATGTGCTGTCCCCAACCCCCAAAACTGTCACCAGCACCAGGGCAGAGCCACTCCTGCCCCCCTTCCCTAAACTCAGGGCACCCCTGTAGGCACGGGACCGTCCCAAATGGGCACAGAAACCCCCGAGATGGGAACAGAAACCCCCCAGGCCAGGGGGTACCTGCCCATGGTCACCCCAAGGGTGGCACCTCGGTGCAGCTTTGCCCAGCCCTATGGAATTCCAGATGTTTTGGGAGGTCCTGACCCTTCCCTCAGGGTGCCAGGTGTGCCAGTTTGGATGTCCCCCGCCACCCCTGGCCCACCAGGGCATGCAGGGGGCATCTCCCAGCTGGGAAAGGCTCAGGATAAACCCCAAAGACCACCCTAAAACACCCAGAGTGGCCATAAAAACCTTATTCTCCCCCCCATTTCTCTGTCTTGCCCCACATGTGACCCTTTTGTCCACACCCAAACCCCTCCCCAGGGGCTTCTGCAGCCCCAAATTCCCTGAGAAAATTCCCTGCGGGATCCGAGCCCACCCGGCGGGTGGCGGGGAAGGGAGGGAGGAAGGGGACATCGCCCCCTGCTCCTGTCCCCAGCTGGGAAATGACCCATTTCCTGCCGAGCCAGCCCCAGAGCGGCGATCCTGGAGCTGCATCCTGGAATTCCCGGCTGGTCCCTGCGGGAATTCCGCGGGGAACGCTCGGAACGGCAGCGAGGGAGCGCAGCCGCAACAAAAGCGGCTCAAGGCCACGGGGAGGCTGCGCCGGGAAAAATGAGGAATTTCGGGGCAGAGGGGGCTGGCCAAAGGGCACCGAGCTCGGGATGCCCAGAACTTCCCCCCGGGGTTAAACCTGCTCGGATGAAACCCGCCGGGAGCCTCCCGAGCCGAGGGAATCCCGATGGAGCAAAGCTTGGACCCCTGGCAGTGCCCTCGTGGTGATGGTCCCGGGGAAAACCGACCCCAAAAAACCCCTCTGGAGGAGGAAATGGGAAAAATCCCCAATTCCAGCAGGGCCAGGGGCACCCCCAGAGCCTCTGGAGAAGGAAATGGGAAAAATCCCCAATTCCAGCAGGGCCAGGAATGTCCCCATCCCCTCCCCCGTCCCCGGGAGTTTTATATAAAAACGGTGGGATGGGAAATGGAGGGAGTTTTTTAATGTCGGATTTTTTTTTTTTTTCTATCTTTTGTCTCCCCAGAGCTAAAAAAAGCCACAATTAAGGGATTCTTTGAACTCCTAAAAAGCCCCGATCATCCCTGCGGAAGCAGCTCCATTATCTCTGCCTGGAGATAAGGGTGCTCCTCATTCCTGCCTCATCCTCATCCTCCTCCTCCACATTCCCCGGCCCAGCTGGGAGGGCGGAATGCTCGGAGAGGATCAGGGAAGGATCAAAGGACCCGGCGGATTTTTGGGAATCCGTGAAAGGAGCGGGGTCACCCCTTGGGATGGGGAAAAGCGGTGGAGCTGCTTGGATGGAGAGGGGGAGAGGGATCAGGAGGGGGACAGAGCTGACAGGAGCAGCCCTGGACCTTCCGCAGGTCACTTCAAAGCAGGTAGGAGGGAAAAAAAAAAAAAAAAAAAAAAAAAAAACAACGAAAAACCAAGGGAAAAATGCGTGGGGAAGGAATCCTACCCCGGGATGGAGCAGCTGCTCCCAACAGCACCCGGAGCGACCCCACAGCTGCAGATTTCCACCCTGCGGCCCTGCCAGAGGCCTCGGGGAGAGGACCCCGGGTTTGTCCCAGCCCCACAGGCTCCCAGGGCTGTGCCCGACGCCTCCCGAGGGAAAAACGGGTCCTGCCCGACGCCTCCGTCCATCCCACACCCGAGGGGCCTCCAGGTCATGACTGGGACAGCAGGAGGAGAAGCGGCTCCGTCCCCGTCTGACGCCCCCGGGACACTCAGAGCTGCAATTCCCACCCCATCCCGAGCTCCGCACCCCCTCGCACCCCAAAGCCGCCGAGACCAGCCCCAAAACCGACCTGGGATGGAGAAACCCTCCCTGTCCCAGTGCCACCGGCGGCGCCTGTCCCCGGGCTCAGCCTCCCCTCCCGTCACCGGGAGGAGCCTCCCGGGCTGGGCTGGGCAGCTCCGGGGTGGGGGCCGCGCCCTCCAGGAGCCCCCAGAGCCCCCCAGATCGCGCCCCATGGGCTCCGAGGGTGCTCCGGAGCGCGGCCGGGCATGGCCCTGGCGGGTTCTGGCGGGTCCTGGCAGGTTCTGGCGGGTTCTGGCGGGTCCTGGCAGGTCCTGGCAGCTCCTTGCCCTCTGCAGCTCCTCGGCAGGATGGGGATAAAGGCGAGGGAGCCCTGAAATCCCTGGAAAACAGCTGGCACAGCTGGCACCACCCTGGGCACGGTTATTTACCGAGGCTCCAGCCCCTGGCTGGACACGGATCGGGATTAATCCCTGCTGATCCCCCTCTCATCCTTAATCCTGGAGTCCCGCCCAGACCCCATCTGGTGCTGAGCCCTGGGATGGATCTGTGGGGTGGGGTGGGATCCGTGGGGTGGGATCCGTGGGATGGGATGGGAAGGGAAGGGATCCATGGTGTGGGATCCATGGGGTGGGCATACCCGATTGGAATAGAACATCCCTGACCACAAACCAGCATCCCTGATGAAAAACCATCATTCCCAATTCAAATAGAGCATCCATGACCAGAACCCAGCATTCCCAACTGGAATAGAACATCCCTGACCAGAATCCGGCTTTCCCAACTGGGATGCAGTGTCCTCAAACAAACACTGGCATCCCTGAACAAAAATCAGCATTCGCAGGTGGAATTGAAGATCCCTGACCAAAAACCAGCATCCCTGATGAGAAACTATAATTCCCAATTGGAATGGAGCATCCCTGAGCAGAACTCAGCATTCCCAGCTGGAATATGCCATCCTTGAGCAGAACCCAGCATTCCCAAGGGGAATCCAGCATCCCGAGCCTGGCTATCCTCCCCCAGTGCCCGACATTCCCGACTGTGGTGCCGCCCCGCTCGGACACCTGATCCCGGCCGGTGAAACCCAACCCCTCCGCTCCGCCTTTTCGCTCAGCTGCACCAGCCAGGAGCGATGGATTCCGCTCGGGAAGGAATTCCAACATCCCAGCTCCTGCCGCTGGAGGCGGAGGAGCCGGGAGATGCCCAGCTGGGAGGAAAAATGGGGAAAACCGGAGGAAATTTGGGCAGAAGTGGAAGGAATGAGAGGCCCAGGGTGCTTCGGGCACCATCCAAAGGGTTTTTTCAGGAGTCTCCCCCATCCAAGGGGTTGTGGCCTCTCCAGCGGCGCCCTCCCAGCCCCCGACCTCTCCCCCCGCCCCCAAATTAAAATCGTTGCCGCTGCCGGCAGCAATAACTCATCCCACGTCTAATGCTGAACATTTTGTCAGGATTATCCCGATTAAGGCAGAATTAATCCCGATCTCAATGTTAACAGGATTAGCGTTCAAATCGGATTAGGGTTTTTAAACCGGACCCCTCGACTAAAGGAAGGGGACGCCCCCTCCGGAGTGAGCGGGACTCCCTGCCCTGGGATGGGCTCCGGGATGGGCCATTCCCAATCCCTGACCCCGACCCCAGAAACCCCGGGCACTCTGCGGGTGATAGCACCTGGATGTCCCTGAGGTAAAGCCACCCCTCTGTCCCTGCAAGAGGGAGAGGGAGAGAGGGGAAAGGAGAGAGGGGAAAGGGAAAAGGGGAAAGGGGAAAGGGAAAAGGGGAACCGGGAGAGGGAAAAGGGAAAAGGGAAAAGGGAAAAGGAAAAGGGGAACGGGGAGAGGGAAAAGGGAAAAGGGAAAAGGGAAAAGGGAAAGGAAAAGGGGAATGGGGAGAGGGAAAAGGGAAAAGGGAAAAGGGAAAAGGGAAAAGGGAAAAGGAAAAGGGAAAGGGAAAGAGGAAAAAGAAAAAGGAAAGGAAAAAAAAGAAAAGAAAATGAAAGGAAAAAGGAAAATAAAAAGGAAAGGAAGAAGGGGGGCTGCTCGTCCCCTCTCCCCGATTTTCCTGCTGGCAGTAGAGGCTCCGCGTGCTGATGAATATTTAAAAGCCTGGATCCTCTGCAGCCTCATGAATATTGACGCTGCTGCTCGCCCCACACCTTCCCCAACCCCGTCCATTCCCGCCGTGCCTCAGTTCCCCCGTTCCTGCGCTGAGGATGCCTCTCCCATTCCCAGCACCCTGGTGGGGTGGGCGCCACCCCCGCCGGTGGCAGAGGGTGGGATCAGGAGAGCTTTAATCGCTTTTCCAACCCAACCCATCCATAAATATCGACAGCCCCGGGATCGATGGACAACAACGGGCAGCATCTCCCGGCGATGCCGCAAAACCAGCGAGGACCCCAAAAACCACAGCGAGGACCCCAAAAACCACAGCGAGGAGGTCGGAGCAGCCTCAAATCCACTGATTACCCACCCCAAATACCCCTTCCCACCGGGAACAACCCCCGGGAACAACCATTGGGAAGAACCCCCGGGAACAACCATTGGGAACAACCACCGGGAACAACCCCCGGGAACAACCACTGGGGACAACCATTGGGAACAACCACCGGGAACAAGCCCCGGGAACAACCATTGGGAACAACCCCCGGGAACAACCACTGGGGACAACCACTGGGGACAACCATTGGGAACAACCCCCGGGAACAACCCCCGGGAACAACCATTGGGAACAACCCCCGGGAACAACCCCCGGGAACAACCCCCGGGAACAACCCCCGGGAACAACCACCGGCAACAGCCACCGGCAACAACCACTGGGAACAACCACCGGGAACAACCCCCGGGAGCAACCACCGGGAACAACCCACCGGGAACAACCACCGGGAACAACCCACCGGGAACAACCACCGGGAACAACCCCCGGGAACAACCACCGGGAACAACCCACCCGCGGCCCCCGGGAACGCGGCCGAGCCGGGGCCGGAGGGAGCAGCGGGATTAGAGCAGCCCAGGACTCGCTGCCTGCTATTTGCTCATCTCCTGCGAGTAAATACTCATCTCCTGCCTCTCACTGCGGCTGGCCGAGCGCCGCCGAGGTGGAAATGGCTTCCCGCAGGAGGCGCGGGGCTCCCGGGAAGCCGCGGCCGCGGCCCCGAGGCCGGAGCGGGAGCGCGGTGCGCATAAAGCCGCTCCTGACTCTTGTTTTAAAGACAAACGCGTCCTTTGTGTGTCCCCCGCCGGTTTTTGCCCTTCTGCATCTTTTACTCGGCTGCCTTTGATGTTCCTTTAAAGTCCCGGCTCCAAAGGAGCTCTACCAAGCCTTTGGATCTTCCCGTTCCTCCGGGAATCCAAATTCCACCCCACCCCTCGCATCAGCACGGCGGGAGCCCCCGGCCCTCTCCACTGAACTTCCCAGCGGGATTTTCCCCCTTGGATGTGGCCCTGGATGTCCCAAAAACACCGCGAGCCTTTGGGATGGCCCCGGCCGGGATTTTCGGGCAGGGAGGGCGGGAATGAGGGGATGGAAAAGTGCGGGGAGGATTCGGATGTATTGGAGACAGACGGGGATGTCCTGGAGACAGACTGGGGTGTCCTGGAGAATCGGGAATCTGCCTGGAGCCTGGGCTGGCAGCAGCGTGACAGTGGCACAGAGGTGACAGTGGCACGGGGGTGGCAGATCGAGGGCACATCCCGGGAGAAGGGCGCAAAAAATCGGGAAAATATTTTAAAAGTGAGGATTTTTTGCCTTCCCTCCCCTCAAAGCGCCAGGAAGGTCCTAAAGTTCAGCCCTGTTTTATTTCTTATATTCTTATTTCTTAGTCGCAAAAAAATCGTGGTAAAAGATAAAAAATCCGGCAAAAATATTTTAAAAATGAGGATTTCGCGCCTTTCCTCCCCTGGCAGTGCAGGGAATGCCCCGTGGGATGGAGCAGGGGCCGGCTGAACCTCCCGGAGCCGCGGCTCCACCCCCGTTTCACTCCGGGAATGAAAACTCGGGACAAATTTTCGTGTCCCGCATTTCCCGGCCCCACATTCCCTGGGTTTTTTGGGTTTTTTTCCACGGGAAGAGCGAATCCACCGGGGACAACGCGCCAAGGTCACCCGCCAAGGCGGCGACCTTGAAGGGCAGCCAGGGAGTCCCTGGGCGAGGAGGAGGAGGATGAGGAAGAGGAGGAGGAAGAGGAGGATGGAAACCAGAGCAATCCCTGTATCCCTGCTGGGAGCAGCCACTCTGAGTTTCCAATCCCATCCAGAACTGGCCTTTTCCCATCCTTTTCCCAGAACTCTGTCTCAGAAATTACTCCAGAGCAGCAGGATTTGGCCGTGGGGTGAGCGCCCAGAACGAGGCCTCACAGAACAACTCACTGCTCGCCCCAAACCCCAAAATTCCCCCTCACCACCTTCAGCTTCAGCTCAGCTGAGACCAAACAACTTCAGCTCAGGAATCCTCATCCAAAAAAATCCCCCCTCCAGGCTCCCACCCCTCTCCAGACCCACAGCCAAGCACATGCATTTCAGAGAGAAAGCAGGAAAAATCCGAAATACTGACCTTAAAGCTCCAGTAGTTGGGTTGCTAACAACAAAAAGAAGATAAAACAGAAGAAAACACACACACACACACACAAACAAAAAAATACCATTAAGATTCTTGGTTTGACTTTTGGTTTTTCCCTTTGAGAATCTCTGAGCTCGGATTTAAACCTGCTCTGGTTCCTGCCCCTCCCAAAGGGTGGCTGGAGTTTCAGGGAGCAAGCAGGGGGTGAGGATTGAAGCAAATTGGGGTGAGAAAGGAGGGAAAAGGGGTTGGCACAGTAGCTCAGCATGGCTACTGGTGTCACTGGTGCGCCCAGCCCCTCCTGGCACTGCCGCGGTGCTGGAAGTCACAACAATGTTCATTTTCCACGGGATTTTCCAGCCCTGCCCGGCTGTGCCCGCCCCCTCCCTGTGCTGGTGTCGCCGCTGTCACAGCGATGTGGCACCGCCGGTGACAGGAGCTGGCACCGCTCCCGAGCTCCCCTTCCCGGGCTGGGATGGGGTGGGATCCATGGGATGGGGTGGGATGGGAGCCTGGGGTCCTGGAGGGTGCCAGGGGCAGGGGGACTGCGGAGTTCTGGAAGAGTTCGGGTGGGAAGGGATTGAAAAGTGTTTTTATTCCAAAGGGATCCCGATATTCCAGGCTGTTCCCAGCGCCATCCAACCCCCTGCAGGAGGGAAGGTGGGTCCAGGGGTGAGGAGTGGGATTTAGGTACAAGGAATGGGATTTAGGGAAGGTGGGATCCAGGAACAAGGGATGGGATCAAGGGACAAGGAATGGGATTTAGGGACAAGGGATGGGATCAAGGGGTGGGATCCAGGGACAAGGAATTAGATTTAGGGACAAGTAATGGGATTTAGGGAGAAGGAATGGGATCCAGGGACAAGGGGTGGGATCCACCTGTCTGGAAGGAGAAATCACCGTGAAAATGATGGGTCTCCTGACTTCCCTTCCCCAACTTTTCTCTTTTTCCCTCCCCAGCTTTTCCCTTTTTCCCTTCCCCAACTTTTCCCTCTCTCCCTCTCTCTCCTCATTTTTCTCTCGAGGACCCTCAGTAATTTTCCCTCTCCTGATATTGCTGATGCTATCTGCTACCAGCGCCGGCTGTGAGTTTTATTTATTATTTTGGGATGACAGTGTGGATTTTATTTATTATTTCAGGATGACTGGACAAGCTCCTCACCGAGCCCATAAATCACAGCCAAATCCAGAATGTTCTGGCACCATTTGGAGTGGGCACCGTGACCTGTGGGCACAGGGTGGCACAGCACCCATCCCTATCCCAGCTCAGACGATCCAACTGGGAAAAACAGGGGTTTAACCCTGTTTTTTAACCCTCTTGTAACAATTTAAAAGTTTAATAAAAGACAATAAGAGATAAAGACAATAAAGCAAAGATTGGCATTCAGCCAAGAGCACATTTGCTATTTTGGAAACATTTTATATATATATATTTTAAAACACTTTTAATATATTTATTTCTATTGTATTACCTTGTTGCATATTTATTACATATAATTTTATGTATAAAATAATATATAATAAATAATGTATTTATAACATATATGTTTATATGTTATATATTTATTGTATTTTATATTTTTAAATATTTTAAATATTTTAAGTATTTTTTAAAATTTAGATGTTTAAATATTTTTATATTTTTAAATGTTTTAGAGTATTTTAAAAAAATTAATATTTTAAAATAATTTAATATTTGTGGAAAGCCAATATTATAACATGTACTATAACACAGTATGTATAATATTATAATGCGTATCTATACCTTTCCCTGGCAGCCCTGGGGATGTGGCACTGCCCAGGGGGACAGGGACACGCTGCCCATCCCCTGCTGGGCTCCAGGGCCATCCAGGGCTGACAATCTGGCGCTGGTGGCAGCGCCAGGCGGGCTGTGCCCAGCACCTCGTGGCACTTTGTGGCTCCATCTGTCCCCGCTGGCACTGCTGCCACCCCAGCGCCCGCCCTGCCCGTCCTTTGCCCACCCCAAATGTCCAAAACCACAGAGGGTGAAGCCCTGGGAGGGTCAGCACAGCCACATCGCTCAGGTTTTAGTTTTTATAATTTTTAGAATCTGTGCGCTTTAGTGCGGAGTTTTGAGCCCCATATTATGGGGTGGTGAGCTCTGCACAGATCAGGGACACAAAATTCCTTCTCTAGCTGGGGACCACGGACGAATGATCCAAATCTGAGCCCAAGAGCACAAACAACATGGGCTGGAGGGAGAAAAACAAGAAGGATGGGACTGGATGGGTTAAAGCTGGAATTGGACAATGAACTGCAAGATGCAAATGGAGCAGAACTTATCAAAGTGACAGACCCTGTGACCATTTGTGTTCATTTTGTGACCATTTTGTGACCGTTTTCGTTCACCTTGGTGCAGCCCTGGCTGGGCTCTTGCGCTGCCCAAGGTGGATCCATTGAGGAGATCCTTTTAACAAACCCCTGCTTTATTCTGTAACTCTGGCCTCTGCTCTAGGTCAGGCTGGATAAGGCCTCACCCCAGCCCTCCAAAACCTGGGGACAGAGCGGGGACAACCCCAGGGCAGTGTCCAGGTCCCTGTGATGCCTTGGGAAGGCTGAGCTGGAGCAGAGGCTGGATGGAGTTACAGAATAAAGCAGGGATTTATGAAAAGGATCTCCTCCATGGATCCACCTTGGGCAGCACAAGAGCCCAGACAGGGCTACACCACAATGGACCAAAATGGTCACAAAATGAACCGAAAATGAACAAAATGGTCCCAAAATGCATGACAGGTCTCTCACAAGTTCTGCTCCATTGGCATCTTGCAGTTCATTGCCCAATTCCAGCTTTAGCCCATGCAGTCCCATCCTTGTTTTCCTCTCCAGCCCACGGTGTTTGTGCTCTTGGGCTGAGATTTGGATCATTTGTCCTTGCTGCCCAGCTGGAACAGGAATTGTTTTGTCTCCCTGCTCTGTGCACAGAGCTCTCCATCCCATAACATGGGGCCCAGACCCACAGACTAAAGCAGCACAGAACCCAAAAAATACAAAAACTGAAACTGAGGCATCACCTGCCAGCCCCTTCCAGGCTGGATTTGCCCAAAGAGGGGGGAGGAGAGGAGAGGGCCGAGCTGGAATTAACATTTCGCTGGCTCTTCAAAAGCATCAAAGGGAGATAATGGGCCAGGAGAGGATTGGAAGCGACAGCGGCGTTCCGAGCCATAAAGCAGGCGGCTCCTTGCAGCAGCAACCCTGCAAAAGGTGCGGGGAATTACAGAGGCTGTGAATTATAATTACAATGAGAGTCATGTCCGCGGTGCTGCCAAACGAGGGAATAACGAGGAGCTCAAGGTCCCCAAAGCGCCGGGAGGAGGGCGGAGATGCCGCCGCGAGCCCTCGGAGGGATGGACACGCAGACAGGCAGGAAAGCAGGGCTGGAGTGATGTAATCAGGAATATTTTGGGATTAAAGTTTGAAAAAATAAAATAAATTAAATGGTTGCGGCTGTCCCAGGAGGAGACGGGAGGTAAATGAAATGAAATCCAAGTGAATCAGCGCCTTGACCGAGGGGGACTTCCCCTGAATGGCAATTAAATCACAAATCTGCTGGTGATTAACGAGGCACGACCGTGCCCCTCTCGAAAGGGCAGCAGCGGCAGCCGCCGCCCCGGCACGCTGCACTCCCAGGGAGGACAGAGGCAGCTTCATCGGCTTTTTAATTAACTCATTTCCAGGAGTTCCAGCTTCCGATCGAGTCCCCCACCCTCAGGCACCGCGTCTTGACAAACAAAAATCTCCTTGAAAAATAACAGCCGAGTGAATTTAATCTGTTTCTGCTTATTAAAGTTTTTTGGTTGTTGGTTTTTTTTGGTTTTGTTTGGGTTTTGGTGTTTTGTTTTGTTTTTTTTTTTTTTGTTTTTGTTTTTTTTTTTTAATGCTTTTCAGCGCCAGCGAAAGTGAACTAAAGTGGAAATAGCAGCATGACAAGACAGGGAGAAGAATGCAAACAGTGACCAGACAGAGCGGGGGCTGCAGATTTTGTCACTTGAGGTGTCACAATTATTGCAGGGACCTCTCAAACGTGACCGGGGAGGGGACAGCGGGGACAGGAGGGGATGCGGGAGGGCTGGGGCTCATCCCCGTCACACCTGGGCACCACCCAGAGCCCACCACGAGGTTCTGCTCTCCCCTTTCAGGTAGAGCCTTGGGCTCTGCTGCCCCTCCACCCAGAGAGGGCTCTGACGGCCATCGAGGCGACATCAGAGATGCCACCGCCGCCTGTCGCGGCGACTCAACATCAGAATTCCCCCACAGACCCCTCAGCTCCAATTTTCCCCTCCAGGCCCCTCCACCTGCCCCCGCACCTCCTCCTGCCCGAGCCCATCAGCGTTAATCACAGCCCTGACCTCCTCCGCGGCCCCTGGGGACAGCGCAGGTGACACCGGAGCCCGAGGGGCGCCTTTCCCCCCCGGCCCCGGCTCCAGCCCCCTCCTCCGCCGGTGCGAGGCCGCGAATCCGCAGCGCCGGCTCGGAGCAGTGCATCAGGACGTGCTGTGCCGAGGAGCAGCCATGCTGGGGCTCCAAAATCTCCCTCCTGCAGCAGCCCCGGCCAAGGTCAGCCCCGTGCCCGCCGCAGGTGCCCCGGGGCCGCATTCCGCTCTCCGCGCACCCTCACCAGCGGAACGGGGGCTCGGATCCATCGCTGCCCGAGCCCCGCGGCGGGGTCAGAGCGGCCCTGGGGCGGCACCGCGGAGCTTTCGGGGCAGGGCAGGGCAGGGGGAGCTGGCAGGAGCTGGGCAGATCAGATGGCACGGTGGCCATGGCAACGGCACGGCGTAGGTGGACCAAACACAATAGGGACGCGCAAGGTAAAGCGGCTCCGCTCCCGCCGCGCTCCGCACCGCGTCCGACCCCGGCAGCTCCGGGGGGACCCCCCCGGCCCATCCCGCACCCCCAAACCCGCAAAGACGGATAAATCCTTGAGAAACGCCAAGGACAAGGGATGGGGTCCCCTGGGGGGGGGGGAGTCACAGCAGCCTGGAGGGGGGGTCCCCGAGGGGGTCGCGGCAGCGCGGAGGGGGCTGAGCACCCCCGTTCCCGGCAGAGACGGGGGTGAGGAAGACTCCGGCACGCAGCCGCCGCCGGAGCCCGCCCTGCCCTTCCTCCGTCCCCTCGCGGAGCCGCAGGGACAGCGGAGCCGCCGCTCCGGCTGCTGCAGGGCTCGGGCGTCCCCTCCCCGAAAAGCCACCCCCGACACGGCGGCACCGGCTCGGCACCGGCCCCGGGATCACGGGGGAAGGAGAGAAATTCGGGCTGGGAACGGCGGGAAACTTCAGGGCAGGGAGGGAGGGAGGGAGGGAGAGAGAGAGGGATGGATGGATGGATGGATGGATGGATGGATGGATGGATGGATGGATGGATGGATGGATGGATGGAGGCATGGGCACATTCACACTGCCCCAGTGCGCCGGGGAGAACAGGAATGCTCACAGCCCTTCCAGGGGGAGCACCGCCGTGCCAAGGGGAGCATCCCCCCTCCAATTCCTGGTGGGCACCTCCCTGCCCGACTCCCACGAACCCATTCTGGCCCCCCCGAGCTGTCATCATTGTCCCCAACCTGGTTTTCACCCACTTCCCGGATAAAAAGACCACTTCCATAAAAACCCCAAACAAGGAGAAGTGGGGTGCCCCGCGGAGTTCCGCCTGATTCCAGAGCCCCCATTCCCAGCCAGCCCTGCTGGAACGAGCCGGGAATCGCTGGCGGGGGGGTAGAATGAGGGAATCGATAGGGCCGGCTCCAGTGCAGTCCCAGGGACACGCACACAGCGCTCGTGTTACTCCCGGCAGCCGCGCTCCTCCATTTCAGTGCTTCCCAGCGCCTCCCGTCACTCTCCACCTCTGGAGACCAAGATGACACCGCGGGGAGAGCCCCGAGGGACACCGCGTCCCCTCCGCCACCACGCTGCCGCCTCCCGCGTCACCTCAGCCGGCGCTCCCCGTCCCCACCGAGCGCCCCGGTACCCCCAAACCTGCCCGTCCCCAAACCCAGCCCAGGCGGGCACCCTGAGGTGCCAGGGCCGTGTGCCGCCTCTCGGAGGGGTTTGGAGGTGAGGTCAAACCATTCCTGCCGCCGCAGGGCTCCGCTTTGGGCGCAGCCCGCGGGAAGGACGCTGGGCCAGGTGAGCTGCGGGCGGCAGGAGCTCCGTGCCCCGGCCGCCATCTGCCCGCTCCGCTGCCCGAGGGGGGCACAGGGAACCGGTGTCCCCTCCCGGGGCACGGGTGACAACGCGGAGCGGCCGTGGGACAGCGCGGGGTGCGCAGGGGGGTGGCACGGGCACCGCCAGGGCTTTGCACGACCCCCCCCGTGCACCCCGAGGGGACACAGGGAGCCCCCCCGGCTGCAGCACCGAAGGGCAGCGCAGGGACGATGGCAGCCACAAAGTGCCACCCCCTCCCCCCGCGACACCGGGGACGGGGGGGACCCCCGGAATGGGGGAGAGGCTGAAGGGAAAGGGGGCTGGGGAAGAGGGGGGCTAAAGGAAAGGGGACGCTGGAGGGGCTGCCCCCGGTCTGGGGCCGGGGTACGGATACCCCCGGCTGCCGCAGGGAACCAGGAGCTCGGGCTGGGAATTCTGGGGAGGGGGGCACTGCGGTGGGCAGGAGCGACAGCAGGACAGCTGGGGCAGGGGAGATCGGCTGGGGGACCGCAGCAGTGGGTGGCGGACACCGGTTCCGTCACCGCCCGGAGGGATGCGCCCGCTCCATCCCGCGCCATCCCGCGCGTTCCCGCCCGGTACCTGCGGCAGGTGAGCGCTGCGGGTCGGGATCCGCAGCGCCGCTCGGCCCCGCTCGGCCCCGCTCGGCCCCGCTCGGCCCCGCTCGGCCCCGCTCGGCCCCGCTCGGCCCCGCTCGGCCCCGCTCGGCCCCGCTCGGCTCCCGCCGCCCCTCCCGCCGCCGGGCCCGCCCCGCCCCGCCCGCGGTACCGTCACCATGGCAACCGCGGCTGCGCCCCGCCCCCTCCGCGCCGCCGGCAGGGGGCGCTGAGAGCGCGGGGGGCGGGGCCTGCCGGGGGGGCACGTGAGGGAATAACGGGGAAATATAACGGGGGAATAACGGGGGAATAACGGGGGAATAACGGGGGAATAACGGGAGAATACCGGAGATGGGGACAGGGACGGGGACAGGGACAAGGATATGGATATGGACAGGGAAATACAGGGATGGGGACAGGGATTGGGATGGGGACAGGGAAATACAAGGATGGGGACAGGGATGGAGACAGGGATATGGACATGGATATGGACAGGGAAATACAGGGATGGGGATAGGGATATGGACAGGGATAACACAGGCATATGGCCATGTTTATGGACATGGATATGGCCATGGATATGGGCATGGAAATAGAGGGATGTGGACATGGATATGGACAGGGATAACACAGGGATACACTCATGGAAACACACATGGACACATGCAGGGATGTGCACACTTGGATGTGCACATGGATGTACACGGGGATTCGCACACAGCTGGATTCACAGCTGGATTCCCACACTTCATCACTCCCCAGCACAGACCCAGCGGGCTCCTCCTGTGCCCGGGCTCTGCAGGACCCCCCTGCGGGACCCTGCGGCCACCTGTGCCTGGTGCCACCTGTGCCCCCTGCACAGCCCTCACAGCCCAGAGCCGACGGTGCCATCAGGAAAGGCAGAGGATTCCCAGGAGCAACGGATTTTTGCCAGGCTGGAAGGAATGTTGACATTTATGGAATGTCCCTTTTCACCTCTGGTGTTCCAAACTCCCTCAAATGTCTTTTTTTTTTTCCTTTTCTTCATTTTAATTTTTTTCCTTTTTCTCTCTCTCTCTTTTTCTTTTTTTTTTTTTTAATCCCAATAAAACAGCAATGCCTGGAGTTCTGAAATCCCTTCCAGGCTCCTCTGGAATACCAAAGTGATTTTCAAACATTCCAGGCAGGGCTGGATCTCAATGTCATTTAAAGGTTGGCACCTGAACTTCCCAGGATTTCTGGATCCATATTATTATTTACTGCCTGCCAGGGAAATGAAGGAAAAGAAGGGAGGAAAAGGAAAAAAAATAGAGTTTGGTAGGATTTTGGGGTGTTTGGGTGGGGAATGAGCTGCAACCAAGCCCAAAAATCCAGGTTGGGTTTGGGAATAAAGGAGATAATTCCCAAATCCAGATCATTCCTTCACCTATAAAAATCCTTAGCAGCTTATCAGACCTGAGCCAACCCCAGCTGGATTTTTTCCCTTTTTTTTTTTTTTTCTTTTTAGAGCTGCTGCTTATTTTAAAAAAGGAAAGTCTTTAAATCCCTGTAATAATAGGGGAAAAATCCCATTTATTTACTGGGAAGTAGCGCTCCGTGCCTGGACATGCCCCAAATATGGATTGTGACAGCAAAGCCACCATCAATTATTGTCCCCTCCCCAAAATTTGGGGGTTTGGAGGCATTTGGGGGGTGCAGCAGCTCTAAAAAGAAAACCGGGTGGTTCCCCACACCCGGATGGTTCTGCTCCCCACACTCAGCGCTCTCTTGTCACACCCGGGGGATTCTTCCCTCAGGGTTGAGGAATTCTCTCCTTCACACCTGGAGACTTCTTTTTCTCACCCCTGTAAGATTCTCTTCCACACCCCTGAAATATTCTCTTTCTCACCCCTGGAATATTCTCCTTCTTACACCTGGAATACTGTCTCCCTCACGCCTGGAGAATCCTCTTCCTCACACCTGTAGGATTCCCTTCCTCATTCCTGTAGGATTTCCTTCCTCACCCCTGGAATAATCTCTCCCTCACCCCTGCAATATTCCCTCTCTCGCAGCAGGAATATTCCCTTCCTCACCCCCGGAGGACTCTCCCCCATCACTGCCGCACCCACCCCCTTTTCACGCACACCCACCGCCCCCTCGCTCCCTTCCCCTCCATCCAGCCCCTCCCAGTGCTCCCACCCCCAATTCCGGGCCATGGCTCTCACCTGGTCCCGCAGGCGCTCCTGCTGCCCGCGCAGCGCCAGGGCGTGCTGCGGGTATTTGCTCTTCAGGTGGTCCATGAAGGCGTCCCGCTTGCGCTCCATCTCCGTCTTCTGGAGGCCGGTGAGCGCCTCCAGGCTCTGGGCGGCGATCACGGTGTGCCGGCGCTCCGAGGTGTGCACCAGCCCCACGTTGGAGAAGCGCCGGGTGCCGTTGCCCAGGGTGCGGTACTCGCGCGGGTACTCGGCATCGTCCGCGGAGATCATGTGCGAGCTCGTCCTGTCGGGATCTGTGCGGGTCCGGGAGAGCACAGCGGGGTCAGGGAGGGACCCGGCCGTGGGACACACGGGAGGACAGTCCCCGGCCATGGGGCAGAGGTTGAAGGTTGAGATTTGGAGTTGGGGAGGGGGATTTCAGCGAGGAGAGATGGCAGAGCCTCGCTGGGAGTGGGATCATCCCTCAGTGGGATGTCCAGAGTGGGATCAATGGGGTGCACACAGTGGGATCACCCATCAGTGGGGTGCCCGGGGAAGGGGGTGGGTGCCGGGTCCATCCCCCTGCGGTGGCAGCGCTGTCCCCGCTCCCGGACACGCGGCGGGAGATGAGGGGACAGCGGGGACAGAGGGGCCGGGGGGTGCGGGGCTGGGATCCCACCAAAGCCGCGATGGTCGGAGCAAAACAGGAATGAAACAGCGCTGGGTGACTGAAAACAGCACGGACGGGACGCGGGACAGGGACACGGACACACGGGGGACACGGGGACACGGACACAGCTCCGGAGCACGGACACACGGACACACGGACACAGGACAGAGCGAAAAGAAAATGAAATCAGGCAGGGTGGGGGAAGGGTTGTGTGTGCGGGCACTGGGGAGGGGGGACAAGATCCTCATGTCCCCCCAAAGACCCCAGCGGGGGCTCAGTGCCCATCCTGCAGCCACTGCTCACAGGGGCCAGCCCGGCCCGCGGGCACCAATCCTGGGATTGTTGGGATGCTCTGCCCCATCCCAGCCCTTCCCGGAGCCCGAGGGTACCAAATTTGTGTTCTCCGGGATGTTCTGCCCCATCCCAGCCCTTCCCTGAGCTCAGCCCAGCCCTGTGCACCAAATCCGGGATTCCCGGGATGCTCTCCCTTATCCCAGCCCCTTTCCGGTGCCCGGCAACACCAATCCCGGCATCCCTGGGATGTTCTGCCCTATCCCAAACCCTTCCCGGGGCTCAGCCCAGCCCGGGCAGGCAGGAGAGGGCACCGAGGGACAGACAGAGGGTCCCAGGCGCTGAGAGGTGACAGGGACTCGTCCTTTCGCTAATAACTCATTCCGAGCACGCTGGGATCTGCCTTCCAGGGAAGCTGCGGAGCCGATGGATGCCTGGAAGTCCCCGCACGCTGCCAGCGCCTGGCACCGCTCGGTGCCCGCAGCTCGAGGCCACCCCGCAGCCCCCGGCCCCTGCCCAGCCCCGGGCCCGCTGCGGGGCGGCTCCAGCACCCCAAAAAGCCACTTTGGGGGGGGGTCTCACGCCATCTGGGAGCTGCTGTCCCCAAGTCTGCAGCAGTGCCAGCCTGGCCCGAGGCCACGGGGCTGGCTTTGCCACCACTGGTGAATTCCGCAGCTCATTCCGCGGGGCTCAGCCTCCCCCTCCTGCTCCCCTTTTAACCTTGATCCATAATTCATCTAATTCATCTCCTGCTTTTCCCCCCCAGCTCCCGGTAAACAAATCACAGCGAGGGTTTTTTTCCTTTTTCCTTTTTTTGTGTTTTTTGTTTGGTTTTTTTTTTTTTTTTTTTTTTTTTTTTTGTTTCCTTTACCCTCAATTATCTATCAGCCCGGCAGATCGGTTTGATATCAAACTGATAAGAAAGTGTTATCAGCGGGGCCACGGCCGCGATTCCTCCACTCAAGGTCGCACGAGCGGCTTTGCCACCAGCCCAGCGGGGACATCACGCGCTCACAAACGCCGCGGGAACATCCCAAAGCCTTCCCTACTCCAAAATCCACCGGTGCAGCTCCATCCCTGCCAGCTCTGTCACCGAATGTCACCTTGGCCGGGCTGTCCCCCCCTTTTCCCAGAAAACGGAGCTGGAATGTGGCAAGGGCTTAAGATCCTGTCCCTCCCTCGCTCTACAGGGTCGCCCTGGCACTGGGGAGGTCACGGTGGCACCAGGGAGGACAAGGTGGCACCAGGGAGGTCGCCGTGGCACTGCGGAGGTCACGGTGGCAGTGGGGAGGTGAGAGTGGCACTGAGGAGGTCATGGTGACACCAGGGAGGTCATGGTGGCACCGGGGAGGTCACAGCGACACCAGGGAGGTCATGGTGGCACTGGGGAGGTCACGGTGGCACCACGGAGGTGACGGCGGCACCTCCACCACGCCAAACACCCCAAACTCTCCCGGGGGGAGCGGCCCGAGGGGACCGTGCTGGCCGAGGGGACGCGGGCAGGGCATCGCCCCGGGCTCCCAGCGGCTGCCCGGTTCCAGCCCTGCTGGGCAATCCCGCTGGAGCAGCTCGTCCTGAGCCCCCCGGGACCCCCAGGAGCCGCCTGCCCCTCTCCCCGCTCCCGTCACAGCCCCACAACGCGCGGTCCTGACCAGGAAATGCAAATCCAAGCTGGAAAACTCCTCCCCTGCCTCCGCCGCTCTCCCCAGCACCGGCTCCGCGACCCCAGGGCAGAAATTTGGGCAGGAGCTGCACCCAGCACCCGACACCCAGCGCAGCCACAGCCTCGGAGCCCTTGGGAAGCTCTGGAGCACCCTCGGGAGCAGCCAGGAGCCTGCTCGGGGCGGGGGATCGGACCCGGGGCCGGCCCCGCTGTGCTCCAAGCGCACCAAAACCATCCCTGGGGAACGCCGGGTCCCGAGCGCCGCAGAACTCCCGGATTCCTCCCGTCCCACGGGAATTCTGTGCCTGGGGATGGGGATGAAGGCAAACGCCGCCAGCCGCAGCTGCAGCAGAAGGAGCTGCAGCTCCTCTCCCTCCCGGAGCCGGAGGGAGCAGCAGGGACGGGGATTTTTGGGGTGACAGAGGGGGTTTGTTCCCCCCACCACCTCCCGGTCCCTGTTCCAGCCCCGCTGCAGCAGCGCCGGGCTGAGGCCGCGTTCGCAGCTCCTTCCCGGCCCCTCCCGCCCCGCAATCAGCATGCAGCTCCCCGCTCCCCAATTACACCCTCCGGCAGCAGAACGCGCCTGCCCCGCTCGCCCGCTCCGAGGGATGATCTGAACAGGAGCACGGAGGAGCGGAACAGCGAGGATGAGGCGGCCCCGACCCCGCAACATCGCAAAGGTTCTGATCCGTGAGCCCAGCCGGGGCGAGGGGAGAAAAAGTCGCCACAGCCACGTGCGCTGGCCTCGTGTCAGCGCTCCAGAGATGCCACCAGAGATCCCATCCAGAGGGGATGCCACCCGCTGCGGGCAGGGATGGTCCCGCAAGGAAACTGCCTGGGGCGCCCGTTCGGGGAAATGAACCTGAAAACCCTCAGGGCCAGGCTGAAGGAACAGCTGTTAATCCTTCCATCCTGGGGGAAATTCCACCTCAAATCCCCCACAAAGTTTTTCCCCTCCTCCTGCAGCAGTTCAGGAATGCAGCAGTCCCCACACGGGCGCAGCAGATCCCTGGAAAGTGCTTCCCGAGGCTGCTTCCAAGTAGGTCACTGGGGTGGCAGAGCCTGTCCGGAGCCTGCCCGCGCTGCCCAGCCCAGCCCAGCCCATGGGGACACCCCGCGGGCCGCGTCCCCCCACCGGCACCGTCCCCTCGCTTACCCGCGGGCGCAGCGCGGCTCCCACGGCGGCCGGGCAGCGGCTCCGGGGGCACGGAGGGGGCAGCGCTCCGCTCGGCTGGGGCTGCGGGCGGCTCCTTGGCCGGGCGCAGGGCTCCCACCACGGCCAGGATGCCGCGGTAGATCCTGGCCAGCCCCTCTCCGAGCAGAGGGAGGTTGAGGGAACGCGGTTCTCTTTGCCGATTCATCCACCCATCGTCCCCACCTGCCAGCAGAGGTGTCACCCGTGCCGGGGCCGGAGCCCCGGGCTGCTAGCAGGGCACGGCCATCGCGTCCTTCCCGGGAAAACAGCGAGACCGGAGCGACCGGTTTGGGTGGAAATCTTCACGAACGGCGCTGGCGGGAGGTGCTGAGCGACAGGGCAGGGGAAGGCCCCCAAAAAGCGGAGCGGCTGCGGGATCCGGCTGGGATCCCCCCTTTAGCAGCGGCTCGGCGGGGTTTTATCATCCGGAGGAACGTCTCAAACCCAGTTTATTACTGCAGTCCCATAAATCTTCATGAGGCAGCGAAACCTCGCGCGGGTCGCGGCGAGCGATCAGCGGAGCGTGCAAAATCGCCCGAGAAAGCGCTCGCACAAAAAGGGGCGAGGGGAGGGGACGCGGGGAGTGCATTTGGGGAGAGAGGCAGCCGGGAGGGCGGCCGCCCCTCGGAGCGATGCGGCTCCCCCGCGCCCGGCCATTAGCGCGGCCGGAAGAGCGGGATGCTCCCGCTTCCTCCCGGAGGCTGCACTGCCGCACTGCCCGGCGCCCAGCGAGCCTGCCCGGCTCCCGGAGCCCTGCCCGGTGCTAACCCCTTCCGTGCCGCGCTGCCGGGGGTGGGAGGAGGCGTGGGGAGAGCGGGGGGAGCTCCTGCGCCGCGCGGTTTAACTCGTGCGGTGCTGCAGAGCCGGCCCTGGAGATGCGCGCACCGACAGAGTCGGGCCTTCGGGAGATCAGGGAATTATGGAGTGGTTTGAGGTGGGAAAACCAGCCAGATCCCAGCCCTGCCATGGCCAGGGAGATTCCACCACGCCAGGTGGCTCAGAGTCACCGTCCAAGCCTTGCTGTCCCTGTCTCTGGCTCGGCCACTGTGGTGTCCACTCATTTTGGGATGGTCAAGGGTCTTCCCCAGGACCCCTCCTCACACCCAAAAAGTGCTGGGAGCTGCCCAGATGCTCAAGTTCTCCGAGCAAACCCATTCCCAGGAGCAGGGACACGGCAGGTGACACTGGGGGACACCGGTGTGCCCTCTCCTGCCACCGCCATGTCCCCGACAGGGCCAGCCCTGGCCAGGTCTGGCCACTTAAAGGCAATTCCCAGGGAATTCCAGCCTTGGAGCGGGGCGGACCCAGCGTCCATCCCAGGACGGGAATATGGAAGTGAGGGGACTGCAGGGTGTCCTGTCCCTCTCACAGCGACACAGGAGCCAAAGCTGGCGGCGACTGGGATGAAAATCCCCCACCCTCCCCTCGCTGCCAGGGTCATGGAGCAGCCACCAAATCCCCTGGGAAGAGCCAGGTGACGCCAAGGCCACCCGCAGGGGAGCGTGAGCACCCAGCAGGGGACAAACCTCCCGTGATATCCCCCGGCATGCGGGAATTGATCTCCCGGGATGCAGGAATTGTTCTCCCGTCTCATTCCCCCTTCCCAAGGATCCCTGCCGGGGCTCAGCGTGCTCCCCGCCGCGCCTTTCACTCCCAAATTCCACTGGAACGGCGGAAAATTAAACATCCCCAACCCCTCCACAAACACAGAGTTCCACTGGGAACTTCCCAGACGGGACCCCACCGATCCCGCTTGGCTTTGGGCAGGGGCACCGTGCCCGCTCACGGTGCCAGTCCGGATTCTCCGCGTGAAATCCTGGGATCGTGCCCGTTCCCAGCCCCGGGCGCCGCCTGCATCCCGCAAATTCCCACCCCGGAGCTGCGGCGGGACACGGAGCTCGGCCCGAGGCTGCAGCTCCTCGGAGCTCAGCTGGCATCGTCCCGTGGCGCTGCCCTGCCAGGCGGATAGATCCTGCATGTCACTTGTCAGAACCCGGAGCGGAGGGAGAAATCCCATCTGGCCGTCCCTGGAAAAAGCAGCCGCCACTTTTTCCCACCTCGCCGGGTGTGATCGCGCCCACGCGCCCACATGGAGACGGGAGACGAGTTCACCTCCCAAAATCCCGGGGATCCAGTGCCAAGGGAAGGGCCGGCACACCTGGATGCTCCCTTGGACCTGTGCAGCAAGGAGCAAGCCAAGGGAAAATGAGGGGCAGAGGGTGGTGGGAAGGGCAAATTCCAGCTGGGAGAGTTGGGAGAATCTTCCCAGTGCCCTCAGAAAGGCAAGGAAAGATGAGGGGCAGAGAGAAGGGCAAATTCCAGCTGGGAAAGCCGGGAAAAATCTTCCTGTTTCCCTTGGAAAGCCAAGGAAAGATAAGGGGCAGAGGGAAGGAGAAAATCCAGCTGTGAGAGATGGGAAAAATCTTCCTGCTGCCCTCGGCTCCGTGTCCGGCCGCTGGCTGGAGACAGAGCCAGTGGCATTCCAGGAGGATGGAAAAC
Organism: Ammospiza nelsoni; assembly: GCF_027579445.1. NCBI lineage: Eukaryota > Metazoa > Chordata > Aves > Passeriformes > Passerellidae > Ammospiza > Ammospiza nelsoni. Next base: position 306,497 of record NC_080658.1, on the reverse strand, counting down.
ATCCCTGCCCGGGGCAGAGCCGCGAGGAGGAAGAGGACGGAGCCCTGCGTGCCCTGGCAAGGGTGACATCCTCGGCTGGCAGGGCTGGGGACGTGCCAGCAGCTTGGGGACGCGGGATAAAAATAAAGGCGAGGCAAGGCTGGCCAGCTCCTGGCGGCTCCCACAGAAGGAGCTTTGTGGGCTCGTCCCCACCCCCGCGGCACAGCCGGGGCCTGGCAGCTGCCATGGGAATGGCCCGGGGACCTCCCTTGGCACGGGGAAACTGAGGCACGGAAGGGAATGACTCGAGTCTGGTTGATGAGAGGGGAGGGGGTCAAAGCCCCCTGGGGTGGGAGCAGGGGGAAACACCATCGGAATTGAAAGGATTTTCCCAGGATTTTGGGTCCTGACAGGCTCCATGTGGGGCAGGCGAGGATGTGGGGCCGTGACTCAGCCGTGTCAGTTCTGTTGGGGAAGCAGAGCCAACTCCCCCTGCCCCAGGCTGCTCCTGGGATCCTCCCAGGGATCCAGAGGCAGCCACAGCTGCTCTGGGAGTTCCACCCCATCCCCTCCCTGCTCTACCAGGGAGGAATTCCTTCCCAAAAATCCCATCCAAACCTCCATATCAGGAGGAATGGGAAGGAGCAGCAGAAGGGACTGTGACCCTCCAGCCTGGCCTGTGGCCACCAGCAGCTGCCAGGGCAAAGCCCAGAGCCGGGCACGCGGCCTTTGGCATCCCAAATCTCTCTCCATGAGGGATGAATCCTCGCAGGGAAGCCAGGAGGTGAGGGGCCCAAGCCAAGCCCAGGGTATTTCCCACTCTTTGCCCACCAGGCTGGATCTCCAGAGGGCTCAATTCCACCAGGGAACACTCGGGGAGGGGATTTTTCCTGGCTCAGAGGCTTTGGGGCCACGGCAATCCCACAGCCAGCTCCATCCTTGGCACAGTAGACCCAACTCGCCCAAATCTTGGCTCTGCCACCCCCACGATGGGCTCGGAGCCCACCCCGGAGCTCAGCAGCTCCATCCACAGCACCAAGCCGCGATCCCGCACCCTCCAGGCAGGATTTGGGTGGCACTGCCCCTTTGGGTGACTCCTGCTGGCAGCTGGGCACTGCCAGGCGTGGGAAAGGCTGGGTGGGTGTCCCGGGGGCGCTGGGGAGGCCGGGAATGCTCCCGGCGGGGGTCTGGAGAGCAGCCCCTATTTCTGGGCGCACAGGTAGCACGTTGGTGCTTGGTCACCGCCTGCCGTGCCAGCCCGGTTAGTCACAGCTCGTTAAAAATCAGAAAAGCTGGGAAAAAAATATCTCAGAGCCTCGGCTGAGGCCTCCGAGAGGCAGCAAAACGTGCTCAGGAATAGAAAACACGGGGTGAAATCCTGCAAGGATTCGCTGTCAGCCCGAGCGGCCACGGGACAGGGACGCTGCGGGGACATGTGACACATCCCCCTGGCCGCAGGGCACGGCGACACCGAGCCGGTCCCTCGCAGGGTGGTGGCACAGCCCGCCTCGAGACGCT